>NC_088364.1:117321-123323 GCF_034508935.2 Berghia stephanieae
GGCAAAGTTGCTCAGTCTCCCTATAGTGACTCGCCATCTGTTATGAACGAGGGTCTGGCAAAATTTACCTGTCGAACTAAGCTGAAAGTAGTAAACGGCTGTGAAAAGTAAGTAACAATGCTAAAACATGTACTTTGAGGAAATACACACACACACACACACACACACACACACGCATAAACACACATACACACATGTTCACTCACAACATAAAAAGACACACATGTAAACAGGCACATCACCTCCATTCAAACCCACACTCGTTAAATATCCTGATGGGGAAGAATCAAGGACATTCTATATGTTATGAAATCAAGACCAACACCTACAAAACATCACGACCATCACCGTCGTCATCATCATCATCATCATCATCATCATCATCACCATCACCACCATCACCACCATCATCACCATCACCACCACCACCACAACCAAAATCACCACCACTACCACCACCACAACCACCACCACTACCATCACCACCACCACCACCACCACCACCACCATTACCACCACCACCACCACCACCACCATCGTCACCACCACTACCACCACCACCATCCTCACCACCACCATCACCACTACCATCACCACTACCACCACCATCACCACCACCACAATCACCACCACCACAATCACCACCACCACCATCACCACCACCACCACAATCACCACCACCACCACCACCACCACCATCCTCACCACCACCACCATCACCACCATCCTCACCACCACCACCACCATCACCACCACCATCACCACTACCACCACCATCACCACCACCACCACCACCACCACCACCACCACCATCCTCACCACCACCACCACCATCCTCACCACCACCACCACCATCCTCACCACCACCACCACCACCACCACCACCACCACCACCACCACCACCACCACCACCACCATCCTCACCAATACTTACTGGTTTATAAGACCTCATAGTAAACAAGTTTGCCATGAGAGTGGAGAAACCAGGAGCCAAACAACTTTGTGCTATAAACCCCAGCTTGAGTTCGGCCACACAGACGGCATCATCACCTCGCTTCCAGTCCCAGCTTGGAATATTCAGGAGATATGCCTGGCAGATAAGAAATTGACAAAACCTGTAACCCTTTGGATCGGACGCTAATCTATTGCAAATTATTTCAGCCAGATCTAACGGACCCAGCTTGGAATATTCAGGATATACGTCTGGGAGAAATTGTCATAAACCAGGTAGTAGTCGTCCAGAGCCATTAGGCCCATGGAGCTGAAGTTTATCCCTGTTTCGACAGCGTGAAACAGACAATTTCAATTACTTGTTATCCTTTGGATAGGATGCTAATTTTTTAAAAATCTCGACTGCACCCGGGATTGTTCGGGGTCCTTTGCGTGCCAAGCGAGTGCTCTACCAACTGAGCTATCAGAACCCCCAATCAAAAACTAAACAGAAGTTTAGGCAGAAGGAGTCAGAGTTTATCCTGGGTTCTATAACATGGAATGGACGATAGAAATTGCTTGTTACCCCTTGGAGAGGGTGCTAATCTATTGCAAAGTACTTTCCACTAGATCTAACAGACCCAGCTACTCAATCACCACTGGGGCTCTGGAAAAAGTCTCGATTGCATCTGGGATTTGATCACGGTCCCTTCGCTTGTGAAGCGAGTGCTCTACCAACAGCAACACGTCACATGCAGGACAAAACATGACGCCTGTCGGACAGAGACAACGTTGTTAACGGCCAGGCACTCATTTTACACCTGAGTACAGTACGACAATGTGAGACCCCGTAAAGAGCTTTGAGAACATTTAGTGGATATTGCTCTAAATAAAAGCTCCGTTAAGCTAAATTAAGTTGTGCATACAGTTTTGTGTGTTGGTATGATATAACCGGCTGGCGGCAGTTATGAGTTTTTTTTCAAAACTAAACGCATAGCATCAATGATTGATGAAATCAAATCAGACGTGACCAAAAGTTTCGTCCAGAGACCTTGTTGTGGTACTGGAGCAGCTGGACGATGACTTTGATGTCCGAATGATAGTTCTTGATGGAGATGACCCTCATGATGTTGGCAGCGTCTTCTTGGTCAGGGTCCTGGCAGTATTTGTTGGCCAGGACTAGACACGCGTCGGCCTGCTGGATCTGGGGACAAAATAACACACCGTGAACGATTCAGTCAGATATGAATGGAACAGCTTCAAAAAAGGACAAAATGCCAAACAAAAGAAAACAATCATCATCATCATCATCATTGCCTTTTTCACCCTGGGTCAGGGTATAGGCCACAGACAAACAGTTTCCATCCTTCTCTATCCTGAGCTATCTTTTTAATCTCATTCCAGGTCTTACCACTTCTCTGTATATCAGCTTCTTTAATGAAAACATGAAATACATTACACAGACCTGCCAACCCTTTCAGATTCCAAAAGTGGAATCAGAAGGTCAGAAAATTGGAATTTGAGACAGAAAATTGGAATTTGAGACAGAAAATAGGAATTTGAGACAGAAAATAGGAATTTGAGACAGAAAATTGGAATTTGAGACAGAAAATTGGAATTTGAGACAGAAAATAGGAATATGTCATCAATGGATAATTCCCTATCAACACGACGTCAACAGCGTTGCCTCCAAACACATAAAAGATCGTATTCTGGCACAGCTGGAAAAACTACGTATTAGATGTGTTAGGTAATGGAATGGGGAAGGGGAAGGGGGGGGGGAGTTCAATTCATTTTCCTACTTACCTCCCTTTTGACAATTAAAAAAAATAAAAAAATATCACCTTTCTATCCACACCTCCCCCCCCCCCCCCCCCCCTTCTCCCCTACGGAGAGCGTGACCTCTTGCCCACCATGGGAGGTCAAAGGACCCCGCACAAAATGAATCAATTGACGACCTACTTCATATTGAAAATGAGTCAAAGAGTGAATCTGAAGCTATGAATTAGAAACTATATCAAAATAGAATGAGAGGGTATAATATAAATAAAGAATGTAGAGAGTGTGTGTGTGTGTGTGTGTGTGTGTGTGTGTGTGTGTGTGTGTGTGTGTAAGAGAGAGAGAGAGAGAGAGAGAGAGAGAGAGAGAGAGAGAGAGAGAGAGAGAGAGAGAGAGAGAGAGAGAGAGAGAGAGAGAGAGGGGAGGAGGGGGGGGGGGGTAAGAGTAAAAGAGAGATTTACCTTGACCCTTCCAAGGTCATTGGCGTCCATGACTGACCCCAAAAATATTCCACTTGAGTAAAATGTCTTTTTAACAAACCTTCCAACTCCAGGTCAGGTAGACCCTGGAATGACGTGGGGGGGGGGGGGGGGAGTGGTGAAAGTGATGGGGGAGTGGGGAGTGGTGGAAGGCGGGGAGGGGAGAGAATGCATTGAAGGGAACTGGTTGTATGGTTTATGACATGAACAAAGCTCCATCCAATAAAACAACAAGGAGATATACAACTAGCGTCTTTCTGCGTGCAAATCTGAATGTTAGTAATTCCTCTTTAAAAGCATCATCACAGCCACCACCACCACCATCATCATCACCATCATCATCATCACCATCACCATCATCATCATCATCATCATCATCATCATCATCATCATCATCATCACCGCCATCACGACCACCACCACCACCACCACCACCACCACCACCACCACCACCACCACCACCACCATCATCATCATCATCACCATCACCACCGCAACCACCACAACAATAACAACAACATTCACAACCCCCACCACCACCACAACAATAACAACATCCACAACTCCCACCACCACCACAACAATAACAACAACATCCACAACTCCCACCACCACCACAACAATAACAACAACATCCACAACCCCCACCACCACCACAACAATAACAACATCCACAACTCCCACCACCACCACAACAATAACAACAACATCCACAACTCCCACCACCACCACAACAAGAACAACAACAAAAACAACAAAATCCAAAACCCTCACCACAACAACAACAACAACAACAACAACTTACTTGTGAAGGAAAACGATTTCCACATCAACATCCTCCCTGTCTTTGTGCAGAAAATCCTTCAGAAAATTGGAGACGGAGTCGAAGGTAATGTAACCACACACCACCACGTGACTGGCCAAATAGATACAAATATGTTCTAGCACATCCACATACACACTACATTATTCATACTCATGTCATGTTGACATATGTAACCACACACCACCACGTGACTGGCCAAATAGATACAAACAAATATGTTCTAGCACATCCACATACACACTACATTATTCATACTCATGTCATGTTGACATATGTAACCACACACCACCACAGTGACTGGCCAAATAGATACAAATATGTTCTAGCACATCCACATACACACTACATTATTCATACTCATGTCATGTTGACATATGTAACCACACACCACCACGTGACTGGCCAAATAGATACAAACAAATATGTTCTAGCACATCCACATACACACTACATTATTCATACTCATGTCATGTTGACATATGTAACCACACACCACCACGTGACTGGCCAAATAGATACAAACAAATATGTTCTAGCACATCCACATACACACTACATTATTCATACTCATGTCATGTTGACATATGTAACCACAACCACCACGTGACTGGCCAAATAGATACAAACAAATATGTTCTAGCACATCCACATACACACTACATTATTCATACTCATGTCATGTTGACATATGTAACCACACACCACCACGTGACTGGCCAAATAGATACAAACAAATATGTTCTAGCACATCCACATACACACTACATTATTCATACTCATGTCATGTTGACATATGTAACCACACACCACCACGTGACTGGCCAAATAGATACAAAACAATATGTTCTAGCACATCCACATACACACTACATTATTCATACTCATGTCATGTTGACATATGTAACCACACACCACCACGTGACTGGCCAAATAGATACAAATATGTTCTAGCACATCCACATACACACTACATTATTCATACTCATGTCATGTTGACATATGTAACCACACCACCACGTGACTGGCCAAATAGATACAAATATGTTCTAGCACATCCACATACACACTACATTATTCATACTCATGTCATGTTGACATATGTAACCACACACCACCCCGTGACTGGCCAATAGATACAAATATGTTCTAGCACATCCACATACACACTACATTATTCATACTCATGTCATGTGACATATGTAACCACACACCCCACGTGACTGGCCAAATAGATACAAACAAATATGTTCTAGCACATCCACATACACACTACATTATTCATACTCATGTCATGTTGACATATGTAACCACACACCACCACGTGACTGGCCAAATAGATACAAATATGTTCTAGCACATCCACATA
Organism: Berghia stephanieae; assembly: GCF_034508935.2. Taxonomy (NCBI): domain Eukaryota; kingdom Metazoa; phylum Mollusca; class Gastropoda; order Nudibranchia; family Aeolidiidae; genus Berghia; species Berghia stephanieae. The sequence continues at coordinate 122,702 of NC_088364.1, forward strand.
CACACTACATTATTCATACTCATGTCATGTTGACATATGTAACCACACACCACCACGTGACTGGCCAAATAGATACAAACAAATATGTTCTAGCACATCCACATACACACTACATTATTCATACTCATGTCATGTTGACATATGTAACCACACACCACCACGTGACTGGCCAAATAGATACAAACAAATATGTTCTAGCACATCCACATACACACTACATTATTCATATTCATGTCATGTTGACATATGTAACCACACACCACCACGTGACTGGCCAAATAGATACAAACAAATATGTTCTAGCACATCCACATACACACTACATTATTCATACTCATGTCATGTTGACATATGTAACCACACACCACCACGTGACTGGCCAATAGATACAAACAAATATGTTCTAGCACATCCACATACACACTACATTATTCATACTCATGTCATGTTGACATATGTAACCACACACCACCACGTGACTGGCCAAATAGATACAAACAAATATGTTCTAGCACATCCACATACACACTACATTATTCATATTCATGTCATGTTGACATATGTAACCACACACCACCACGTGACTGGCCAAATAGATACAAATATGTTCTAGCACATCACA
>NC_088364.1:123423-148423 GCF_034508935.2 Berghia stephanieae
GCGTAATGCGCGCGACCAAATACTATAAAGATTCGACACTCCCCTTCCTTTATTTGGCGCCCTCAACGATGGGTCCCCTTGTTGTATAAAATCCCATTGGGACCGACGGAGCGGGTCTGCCGATATTGTCCGAGGACTTTATTTTTAAAATTATCCTATCCGTGGCGGAAATGCGTCCTAAAAATGTATACTGCTCCCCCCCTACGACACTGCCACCATTGAAACCGACAAACTCACGTTCAAGAACTATACTGCCGGAAATCAAATCGAGCATGCCACGAGTATAAAAACTGTTTTACACTAAAGTGTCCGAGCTCTGTCCGAGGGAATCGTTGTTTAAAAACAATTCCTTCGTTACGTAGCGTAAATGCGCGCGACCAAATACGTTAAAGATTTGACCTCCCCTTCCTATTTGGTGCCCTCAATGATGGGTCCCCTCTTTGTATAAAATGCCATTGGGACCGACGGATCAGGTCTGGCTACTTTGTCCGAGGACTTTATTTTTAAAATTATCCTCTCCATAGCGGAAATGCGTCATACAAATGTAATATACTGCTATCTCACTACGACAATGCCACCATTCGAACCGACAAGAACTATACTGCCGGAAATCAAATCCGGCATGCCACGAATATAAAAATAGTTTAGCCCTAAAGTGTCCGAGCTCTGCCGAGGGAATCATAGTCTAAAACAGTTCCTTCATTACGTAGCGGAAATGCGCGCGACCAAATATGTTAAAGAATTGACCTCATCCCCCCCCCCCCCCCCACTCCAATTTGGCGCCTTCAACAATGGGTCCCCTCGTTGTATAAAATCCCATTGGGACCGACGGATCGGGTCTGGCAACTTTGTCCAAGGACGAATATAAAAATTGTTTAGCATTAAAGTGTCCGAGCTCATTCCCCAGGAATCGCTTTTTAAAACAGTACCTTCGTTACGTAGCGTAAATGCGCGCGACCAAATACGTTAAAGAATTGACTACCCCCCCCCCCCCTCCTATTTGGTGCCCTCGACGAAGGGTACCCTCGATGTATAAAATCCAATTCGGACCGACGGATCGGGACTAGAGACTTTGTCCGAGGACTTTATTCTTAAAATTATCCTCTCCGTAGCGGAAATTAGTCCTACAAATGTATACTGCTATCCCCCTACGACACTTTTTTTTGTTTGTTTGTTGCTTTAGGTCTCTTCCAACACAATTGATTATATGAGAGACCGCTGAAACAAAAAAAACAAGCAATCTAACAAAAATAGTACAAATGTAAATCAAAATCATAACCTAAAGATATCATAAGCTAAATTATAAATAACCAAGAACAAACAGGCAGAAGATTTACAGAGAAAAAAATATCCCCTGTCAAAAATACAATCACAAACCAAAGAAGCAGGATAGGCTAGTAAAGAGAAGAAGAAACGACATCACTATCGGATCGTACACCAATGCGAACATCATAGGTATATGATTCAAGGGTGATGCTCCCATCCAACCACCCGCCCCTACGACACTGCCACCATTCGAACCGACAAACCACGTTCAAGAACTATACTGCAAGAAATCAAATCGAGCATGCCACGAGGATAAAAACTGTTTTGCACTGAAATGTCCGAGCTTGTCCGAGGGAATCGTTGTTTATAACAGTTCCTTCGTTACGTAGCGGAAATGCCCGCGACCCAATACTTTAAAGAACTGGCCCCCCCCCCCCCCCCCCCCTCGTATTTGGTGCCTCAACGATGGGTAGCCTCGATATATAAAATCCCATTAGGACCAACAGATCGGGTTTGACGGCTTTGTCCCAGGACTTTATTTAAAGAATCATCCTCTCCGTAGCGGAAATTCGTCCCACAAATGTATACTGCTACCCCTCTACGACACTGCCACCATTCGAACAGACAAAACCACGTTCAAGAACTATACTGCCGGATACGCCCTCAACGATGGGTACCCTCGTTGTAAAAAATCCTATTGAGACCGACGGATCGGGACTAGCGACTTTGTCCGAGGACTTTATTTTTAAAATTATCCTCTCCATGCGGAAATGCGTCATACAAATGTATACTGCTATCCCCCAACGACAGTGCCACCATTCGAACCGACAAACCACGTTCAAGAACAATACTGCCGGAAATCAAGTCGAGCATGCAGGAGTTTATAAACTGTTTTCCACTTAAGTGTCCGAGGGAATCGTTGCTTATAACAGTTTCTTCGTTACGTAGCCGAAATGAGCGCGACCTAATACGTTAAAGTATTGACCTCCTCCCTCCTATCTGGTGCCCTCAACGATGTGTCCTCTCGTTGCATAAAACTCCATTGGGACCGACGGATCGGGTCTGGCAACTTTGTCAAAGGACTTAACTTTTGAAATTATCCTCTCCATAGCGGAAATGCGTCCTACAAATGTATACTGCTATCCCCCTAAGATAATGCCACCATTCGAACCGACAAAACCACATTCAAGAACTATACTGCCGGAAATCAAATCCGGCAAGCCACGATTAGAAAAACTGTTTTGCACTTAATTGTCCGAGCTCTGTCCGATGGAATCGTTGTTTAAAACAGTTTCTTCGTTACGAAGTGGAAATGCGCGCAACCAAATCCGTTATAGAATTGATTTCCCCCTCCTATTTGGCGCCCTCAACGATTTGTCCCCACGATGTATAAAATCCCATCGGGACCGACGGATCAGGTCTGGCTACTTTGTCCGAGGACTTTATTTTTAAAATGATCCTCTCCATAGCGGAAATGCGTCATACAAATGTAATATACTGCTATCTCCCTACGACAATGCCACCATTCGAACCGACAAACCCACGTTCAAGAACTATACTGCCGGAAATCAAATCCGGCATGCCACGAGCATAAAAAAAAACTGCTTAGCACTTCGTTACGTAGCGGAAATGCCCGCGACCCAATACTTTAAAGAATTGACCTCCCCCCTCGTATTTGGTGCCTCAACGATGGGTAGCCTCGATATATAAAATCCCATTAGGACCGACAGATCGGGTTTGACGACTTTGTCCCAGGACTTTATTTAAAGAATCATCCTCTCCGTAGCGGAAATTCGTCCCACAAATGTATACTGCTACCCCTCTACGACACTGCCACTATTCCAACAGACAAAACCACGTTCAAGAACTATACTGCCGGATACGCCCTCAACGATGGGTACCCTGGTTGTAAAAAATCCTATTGGGACCGACGGATCGGGACTAGCGACTTTGTCCGAGGACTTTATTTTTAAAATTATCCTCTCCATGCGGAAATGCGTCCTACAAATGTATACTGCTATCCCCTACGACAGTGCCACCATTCAAATCGACAAACCACGTTCAAGAACTATACTACCGGAAATCAAGTCGAGCATGCACGAGTTTAAAAACTGTTTTCCACTTAAGTGTCCGAGGGAATCGTTGTTTATAACAGTTCCTTCGTTACGTAGCCGAAATGCGCGCGACCTAATACGTTAAAGTATTGACCTCCTCCCTCCTCTTTGGTGCCCTCAACGATGTGTCCTCTCGTTGCATAAAACCCCATTGGGACCGACGGATCGGTCTGGCGACTTTGTCCGAGGACTTTATTTTTAAAATTATCCTCTCCATGCGGAAATGCGTCCTACAAATGTATACTGCTATCCCCCTAAGATAATGCCACCATTCTAACCGACAAAACCACGTTCAGGAACTATACTGCCGGAAATCAAATCCGGCATGCCACGAATATAAAAAATTTTTAGCACTAAGGTGTCCTAGCCCTGTCCGAGGGAATCATTGTCTAAACAGTTCCTTCGTTACGTAGTGGAAATGCGCGCGACCTAATACGTTTAAGAATTGACCTCCACCCTCCTATTTGCCGCCCTCAATGATGGGTCCCCTTGTTGTATAAAATCCCATTGGGACGGACGGATCGGGTCTGACAACTTTGGTCGAGGACTTTATTTTTAAAATTATCCTCTCCGTAGCGGAAATGCGTCCTACAAATATATAATACTATCCCCCTACGAAACTGCCACCATTTGAACCGACAAAACCACGTTCAAGTACAATAGTGCCGGAAATCAAATCGAGCATGCACGAGTATAATATGTTTTCCAGTTAGGTGTCCGAGCTCTGTCCGAGGGAATCGTTGTTTAAAACAGAATCTTCGTTACGTAGCGGAAATGTGCGCGACCTAATACGTTAAAAATTTGACTTCACCCTTCCTATCTGGTGCCCTCAACCATGTGTCCTCTCGTTGTATAAAATCCTATAGGGACCGACGAATCGGGTCTGGCATCTTTTCCGAGGACTTTATTTTTGAAATTATCCTATCTATAGCGGAAATGCGTCCTACAAATGTATACTGCTATCCCCCTACGACACTGCCACTATTTGAAACGACAAAACCACGTTTAAGAACTATACTGCCGAAATCAAATCCGGCATGCCACGAGTATAAAAACTGTTTAGCACTAAAGTGTCCGAGCTCTGAGCGAGGGAATCGTTGTTTAAAAGAGTTTCTTCGTTACGAAGCGGAAATGCGCGCGACCAAATACGTTAAAGATTTGACCTTCCCCTTTCCTATCTGGTGCCCTCAACGATGTGTCATCTCGTTGTATAAAATCCCATTGGGACCGACGAATCGAGTCTGGCATCTTTGTCCGAGGACTTTATTTTCAAAATTATCCTCTCCGTAGCGGAAATGCGTCCTACAAATGTATACTGCTACCCCCCTACGAAACTGCCACCATTCAAACCGACAAAACCACGTTCAAGAACTATACTGTAGGAAATCAAATCCGGCATACCACGAGTATCAAAATACTTTAGCATTAAAGTGTCCGAGCTCTGTCCCCAGGAATCGCTTTTTAAAAAAGTTCCTTCGTTACGTAGCGTATTCGCGCGACCAATTACGCTAAAGCATTGACCTCCCCCCTCCTATTTGGTGCCCTCAACGATGGGTCCCCACGTTGTATAAAATGCCATTGGTACCGACGGATCGGGTCTGGTGACTTTGTCCGAGGACTTTATTTTTAAAATTATCCTCTCCGTAGCGGAAGTGCGTCCTACATTACGACACTGCCACCATTCGAACCAACAAAACCACGTTCAAGAACATTACTGCCGGAAATCAAATCGAGCATACCACGAGCATAAAAACTGTTTAGCACTAAAGTGTCCGGACTTTGTCCCCAGGAACCGCTTATGAAACAGTTCCATCGTTACGTAGCGTAAATGCGCGCGACCATATTCGTTAAAGAACTGACCTCCTCCCTTCTATTTCGTGCCTCAACGATGGGTACCCTCGATGTATTAAGTCCTAATGGGACGGACGGATCGGGGCTGACGACTTTGTCCGAGGACTTTATTGAAAAAATTATCCTCTCCGTAGCGGAAGTGCGTCCTACATTACGACACTGCCACCATTCGAACCAACAAAACCACGTTCAAGAACATTACTGCCGGAAATCAAATCGAGCATACCACGAGCATAAAAACTGTTTAGCACTAAAGTGTCCGGGCTTTGTCCCCAGGAACCGCTTTATGAAACAGTTCCATCGTTACGTAGCGTAAATGCGCGCGACCATATTTGTTAAAGAACTGACCTCCTCCCTTCTATTTCGTGCCTCAACGATGGGTACCCTCGATGTATTAAATCCTAATGGGACGGACGGATCGGGGCTGACGACTTTGTCCGAGGACTTCATTTTAAAAATTATCCTCTCCGTAGCGGAAATGCGTCCTAAACATATATACTGCTATCCTCCTACGACACTGCCACCATTCGAACCGACAAAACCACGTTCAAGAACTATACTGCCGGAAATCAAATCCGGCATGCCACGAGTATAAAAATTGCTTAGCACTAAATGTTCGAGCTCTGTCCGAGAGAATCGTTGTTTAAAACAGATCCTTCGTTACGTAGCGGAAAAGAGCGCGACCAAATACATTTAAGAATTGACCTCATCCCCCTCCTATTTGGCGCCCTCAAGGATGGGTCCCCTTGTTGTATAAAATCCCATTGGGACCGACGGATCGGGTCTGGCGACTTTGTCCGAGGACTTTATTTTTAAAATTATCCTCTCCGTAGCGGAAATGCGTCCTATAAATGCATACTGCTACCCCCCTACGACACTGCCACCATTCGAACAGACAAACTCACGTTCAAGAACTATACTACCGGAAATCAAATCGAGCATGCCACGAGCATAAAAACTGTTTTGCTCTAAAGCGTCCGAGCTCTGTCCGAGGGAATCGTTGTCTAAAACAGTTCCTTCGTTACGTAGGGGAAATTCGCGCGACCAAATATGCTAAAGAATTAATAATAATAATAATAATAATAATAATAATAATAATAATAATAATAATAATAATAATAATAATAATAATAATAATAATAATAATAATAATATAATAATACTTTATTGCATCCCAAAAAGGAAATTTTTTGTACAGACGTGTTATAATTTACACAATAAGATAAAAATACAATGCAAATAGGATGTATATATATATAAAAAAGGAGCAGCTCTATAACCAGACCTGCGCTTTATAATATGAATAATTTCAACACTGTAAAATAGTTAAAACTGTCACTATAAATTGAAAATTGTAAAGATTGCAAAACAAATAAATTAATAAATTAATATTTATATTTTTAAAAAGTAAAAATGAGAAATAATTATATAAAATGATTATTGCTTGTTGTTATAAAGCCTAATACTAGACGGCAGAAAAGATTTTCGGTGTCTCTCTGTTTTCTTTCAAATAGAGAAAGGGCGACCACTTCTTTCTGACATAATAATTGATGGTCTTAGTGGATGATACTGGTCATTTAATATTTTAGTTATTTTATTTATATAAAATTTCTCGTATCAAAGATCTACATCGTCAACATCATTTATATAGCGTTTAATGGATTTTTTAATATTTGAATTTATTTTGTTCCTTTCCACTGCTAAGCAATTGCCTCCCCAAGCTGTTATACAAAATGACAAAACACTTTCGATTACTGCTCTATAAAATAATGTGCAGAGGGTTTTATCTATTCTAAACTGAGAGAGTTTTGATAAAAAATATGTACGTCTGCACATCTTATGCCTAATTATTTTCAAGTGTTCATCCCACTTGAGCCTGTCATCAATCGTTACACCAAGGTATTTGTAGTGAGGAACTCGCTGGACGAATTGGTCCTTTAATTTTAACGGTTCTATCTGTTCCTTCACTCTCCTAAAGTCAATCACTAGCTCCTTTGTCTTACTTATGTTAAGCTCTAGGTGGTGGGCATCACACCAAGACACAAAACTATCAATTTCTTGCCTATAAGCCACTTCGTTGCCATTTGTTATGAGGCCTTGAAGAGCGGTGTCATCTGCAAACTTTATTAAAGGTACACTCAGGTTTTGACTTCTACAGTCATTCGTGTATATTGTGAATAATACAGGGGACAATACACAACCTTGAGGAGCACCAGTATTTGTAGTTATACAGGAAGATTTGTTTTGTCCTAATTGAACATATTGTGCTCTCTCCGTAAGAAATTCGAGCACCCAAGCAATTATATACTTGTTTAAATTCAGACTAGTCAATTTTTGAACAACCAACTGAGGTTGCAGTGTATTGAACGCTGAAGAAAAATCTGCAAAAAGCAATCTGCAATAGCTCCTAGCGTGATCTAGATGCCTGTAGATGTTGTTTGTAAACAGCAAAATGGCATCCTCTACGCCACGTCCTGGTTTGTAAGCAAATTGATGACTATCACTCAATGGCATAAACTGATTCCTAATTTTAACAAGAACAAGTTTTTCTAAAGATTTCATGACTATTGAAGTCAGTGCAACAGGTCTGAGATCGTTCATAGTTTCAAGTTTTTCCTTTTTTGGAACAGGAATAATTCTTGAAGTTTTCCAAATTTCAGGGATCGAAACGCATTGGAGGGACCAGTTAAAATATGTGTATAAATGGGGGAAAGCTGATGGGCACATTCTTTTAATAGTTTTCCTTTCAATCCATCCGGCCCAGCAGCCTTCCTCTCGTTTAGTTTCGAAAATACGAATCTCGATTCCTCTTCACTGACCTCAATAGTCATTTCATCTTCCAAAGCCCTGTCTAATTTATGTTTTTCATTTTCAATATCAAATTTGTTTACTGTGTCGAAACGTGAATAAAATTTATTTTAAGTTTCAATTTCGATATCTTCTGATATAATCGTGGGCTTTGGATTAAAGTTAACAGCAGTTTTAAGCCCCCGCCACGTGTCCCGTATATCCCCAGAAGAAAAGCATTTTTCAATTTTATTTTTGTACTTGTCTCTACAACTAGATATTACCCTCTTTATCTCTTTTTGTTTTGTTTTCAGATCTTTTTTGTTTCCTCTAGTATAGAGAGTTTTCTTTTGGTTCAATAAAAGTTTTAGATCTTTTGTTATCCAAGGCTTGTTGTTAGGATAATATTTTATTTCTTTTTTACAAGACACTAGCTGTTCACAGAATTTTAAATACTCACTCACACAGTCATTCAGCTTATCCACACTATCACATGATTCGATAAAAACATTCCAGTCAGTGCATTCAAAACAACCACGCAAATCTTCACACACACTTCCGTTCCAGATCTGTACACTTTTCTTTACTGGTTTTACACGTTTAAAAACAGGGCGGTAAGTGGGGAGTAGCAAGAGCATGCAGTGGTCAGATAAACCTAATGGGGCACGGGGTAAACATTTATAACTATTTTTAATATTACACAGGAATAAATCTAATGTTTTTTTGTCCCTTGTCTCGCAGTCCACGTATTGATGAAGTCCCGGGAGAGTAAAATCGTTACATTGGTTAAAATCGCCAGTGACCATCAATACGGCATCGGGTGACTTAATTTGAATGTCCTGTATTTCTTTCCACAAAATATTTTTCGCTGTTGTGTTGTCTGATGATGGTGGAAATTAGACGTTGATGATGATGACATGAGTATATTCCCGGGGTAGATAATATGGTCGTGACGAAACAGTAATAAATTCAATATAATCGTCACAATACATTTTCTTTATCTGACAGTTATTGGGGTGGCACCATTTGTTGTTAATATATGTGCACAACCCACCCCCAGTTCGTTTATTTACATTAGTCCGATCTCCTCGAAATAGTGAATATTGTTCAATATTAAAACATGATGATGGTATGTGAGGAGATAGCCAAGTCTCTGTTAACGCTATTATGGAGGCTTGACGATAGTCACTATTAAAACGACACAGTGAAAACAGTTCATCAATTTTATTTTTCAGTGATCTTACATTACCTGTCACTACACAGGGTAAAAATGGACGAAAAGGCCGTCTGTTAAATTTTGTTTTTATTCCTCCTTTTCTCCCCCTCTTTCTTACTTTAATAAACGATGTGTCAATAGTGGGTGGTGGGGTTGACACGGGTTGGAGGGATCGGAGAGTCCTGTAGTATAATTATCGATAGGCTTTTGGCAGCAAAATTAAAGGCTAAAACACCATTTATGCTTATAAATATACTAATAAATATAAAAATCAGGAACAATACATACTTCACATCCATTTTGAATAAAAATTAGGCGTAAATTCCGACGATTGAATGATAAATGAATAAAAATATGTGTAGAAAATAGGTAAACATTCACAACACGTCTGTTGTCGCTGGAAGCCAGCGACCTCATTCTACCCCCCCCCCTCCCCCCCAACTCCAATTTAGCGCCCTTAACGATGGGTCCTCTCGTTGTATAAAATCCCATTGGGACCGACGGCTCGGGTCTGGCAACTTTGTCCAAGGACTTAATTTTTGAAATTATCCTCTCCATAGCGGAAATGCGTCCTACAAATGTATACTGCTATCCCTCTACGACAATGCCACCATTCGAACCGACAAAACCACGTTCAAGAATTATACTGCCGGAAATCAAATCCGGCATGCCACGAGCATTAAAAAACTGTTTAGCACTAAAGTGTCCGAGCTATGTCCCCAGGAATCGCTTTTTAAAACAGTACCTTTGTTACGTAGCGTAGATGCGCCAGACCAAATACGTTAAAGAATTGACCTCCCCCCTCCTAGTTGGTGCCCTCAACGATGGGTACCCTTGATGTATAAAATCCCATTGGGACCAACGGATCGGGTCTGGCGACTTTGTCCGAGGACTTTATTCTTAAAATTATCCTCTCCGTAGGGAAAGTGCGCCCTACACTACGACACTGCCACCATTCGAACCAACAAAACCACGTTAAAGAACTATACTGCCGGAAATCAAATCGAGCATGCCACGAGCATAAAAACTGTTAAGCACTAAAGTGTCCGAGCTCTGTCCGAGGGAATCGTTGTTTAAAAGTTTCTTCGTTACGAAGCGGAAATGCGCGCAACCAATCCGTTAAAGAATTGACCTGCCAACTCCTATTTGGCGCCCTCAACGATTTGTCCCCTCGTTGTATAAAATCCCATTGGGACCTACGGATCGGGTCTGGCTACTTTGTCCGAGGACTTTATTGTTAAAATTATCCTCTCCAAAGCGGAAATGCGTCCTACAAATGTATACTGCTATCCCCCTACGACACTGCCACCATTAGACCCGAGAAAACCATGTTCAAGAACTATACAGCCCGAAATTAAAACCGGCATGCCACGAGTAGAAAAACTGTTTAGCACTAAAGTATCCGAGCTCTGTCTGAGGGAATCGTTGTTTAAAACAGTTCCTTCGTTAGGTAGCGGAAATGCGCGCGACCAAATACGTTAAGAGAATTGAGCTCCCCCTCCTATTTGGCGCCCTCAACGATGGGTCCCCTAGTTTTATAAAATCCCATTGGGACCGACGGATCGGGTCTGGCGACATTGTCCGAGGACTTTATTTTTCAAATGATCCTCTCCATAGCGGAAATGCGTCCTACAAATGTATGTTGCTACCCCCCTACGACACTGCCATCATTCGAACCAACAAACCACGCTCAAGAACTATACTGCCGGAAATCAAATCCGGCATGCCACGAATATAAAAATTGTTTAGCATTAAAGTGTCCGAGCTCTTTCCCCAGGAATTGGTTTTAAAACAGTACCTTCGTTACGTAGTGTAAATGCGGGCGACCAAACACGTTAAGGAATTGACCTCCCCCTTCCTATTTCGTGCCCTCAACGATGTGTGCCCTCGTTGTATAAAATCCCATTGGGACCGACGGATCGGGTCTGACGACATTGTCCGAGGACTTTATTTTTCAAATGATCCTCTCCATAGCGGAAATGCGTCCTACAAATGTATACTGCTACCCCCCTACGACACTGCCACCATTCAAACCAACAAACCACGTTCAAGAACTATACTGCCGTAAATCAAGTCGAGCATGCACGAGTTTAAAAACTGTTTTCCACTGAAGTGTCCGAGCTCTGTCCGAGGGAATCGTTGCTTACAGTTTCTTCGTTACGTAGCCAAAATGCGCGCGACCTAATACGTGAAAAGTATTGACCACCTCCCTCCTATTTGGTGCCCTCAATGATGGGTCCCCACGATGTATAAAATCCCATTGGGACCGACGGATCGGATCTGGTGACATTGTCCGAGGACTTAATTGTTAAAATTATCCTCTCCATAGCGGAAATGCGTCCTACAAATGTATACTGCTATCCCCCTACGACACTGCCACCATTCAAAACGACAAAACCACGTTCAAGAACTATACTGCCGAAATCAAATCCGGCATGCCACAATTATAAAAACTTTTTACCACTAAAGTGTCCGAGCTCTGTGCGAGGGAATCGTTGTTTAAAACAGTTTCTTCGTTACGAAGCGGAAATGCGCGCGACCAAATACGTTAAAGATTTGACCTCCCCCTTCCTATCTGGTATCATCAACGATGTGTCCTCTCGTTGTATAAAACCCCATTGGGACCGACAACTTTGTCCAAGGACTTAATTTTTGAAATTATCCTCTCCATAGCGGAAATGCATCCTACAAATGTATACTGCTATCCCTCTACGACAATGCCACCATTCGAACCGACAAAACCACGTTCAAGAACTATACTGCCGGAAATCAAATCCGGCATGTCACGAGCATAAAAACTGTTTAGCACTAAAGTGTCCGAGCTGTCCCCAGGAATCGCTTTTTAAAACAGTTCCTTCATTACGTAGCGTATGCGCGCGACCAAATACGTTAAAGACTTGACCTCCCCCCTCCTATCTGGTGCCCTCAACGATGGGTACCCTCGATGTATAAAATCCCATTGGGACCGACGGATCGGGTCTAGCGACTTTGTCCGAGGACTTTATTCTTAAAATTATCCTCTCCGTAGGGGAAGTGCGTCCTACACTACGACACTGCCACCATTCGAACCAACAAAACCATGTTCAAGAACTATACTGCCGGAAATCAAACCGAGCATAAAAACTGTTAAGCACTAAAGTGTCCGAGCTCTGTCCGAGGGAATCGTTGTTTAAAAGTTTCTTCGTTACGAAGCGGAAATGCGCGCAACCAAATCCGTTAAAGAATTGACCTGCCAACTCCTATTTGGCGCCCTCAGCGATTTGTCCCCTCGTTGTATAAAATCCCATTGGGACCGACGGAACGGGTCTGGCGACTTTGGCCGAGGACTTTATTTAAAAAATTATCCTCTCCATAGCAGAAACGCGTCCTACAAATGAATACTGCTATCCCCCTACAAAACTGCCACCATTTGAACAGACAAAACCACGTTCAAGAACTATACTGCCGAAAATCAAACCGAGCATGCCACGAGCATAAAAACTGTTTAGCTCTAAAGTGTCCGAGCCCTGTCCGATGGAATCATTGTCTAAAACAGTTCCTTCGTTACGTAGCGGATAAGCGTGCGAACTAATAGGTTAAAGAATTGACCTCCCCCCTCCTATCTGGTGCCCTCAACGATGGGTCCCCTCGTTGTATAAAATCCCATTGGGACGGACGGATCGGGTCTAGCGACTTTGTTCGAGGACTTTCTTTTGAAAATTATCCTCTTCATTGCGGAAATGCGTCCTACAAATGTATACTGCTATCTCCCTACGACTCTGGCCATCCATTCAAACCGATAAAATCACGTTCATGAACTATACTGCCGGAAATCAAATCCGGCATGCCACGAGTATAAAAACTGTTTTGCACTGAAGTGTCCGAGCTCTGTCCGAGGGAATCGTTGTTTAAAAACAATTCCTTCGTTACGTAGCGTAAATGCGCGCGACCAAATACGTTAAGGATTTGACCTCCCCCTCCTATTTGGTGCCCTCAATGATGGGTCCCCTCTTTGTATAAAATCCCATTGGGACCGACGGATCAGGTCTGGCTACTTTGTCCGAGGACTTTATTTTTTAAATTATCCTCTCCATTGCGGAAACGCGTCCTACAAATGTATACTGCTACCCCCCTACGACACTGCCACCATTAGAACCGACAAAGCCACGTTCAAGAACTATACTGTAGGAAATCAAATCCGGCATGCCACGAGTATAAAAATTGTTTAGCATTAAAGTGTCGGTGTTCTGTCCCCAAGAATCGCTTTTTAAAAGAGTTCCTTCGTTACGTAGCGTAAATGCGCGCGACCAAATACGTTAAAGAATTGACCTTCCCCCTCCTATTTGGTGCCCTCAACGATGGGTACCTTCGATGTATAAAATCCCATTGGGACTGACGGATCGGGACTAGCGACTTTGTCCGAGGACTTTATTGTTAAAATTATCCTCTCCGTAGCGGAAATGCGTCCTACAAATGTAAACTGCTATCCCCCTACGACACTGCCATCATTCGAACCGACAAAACAACGTTCAAGTATACTGCCGGAAATCAAATCCGGCATGCCACGAGTATAAAAATAGTTAAGCATTAAAGTGTCCGAGCTCTGTCCGAGGGAATCATAGTCTAAAACAGTTCCTTTGTTACGTAGCGGAAATGCGCGCGACCAAATACGTTAAAGATTTGACCTCCCCCTTCCTATCTGGTGCCCTCAACGATGGGTCTCCTCGTTGTATAAAATACCATTGGGACCGACGGATAGGGTTTGGCGACTTTGTCCGAGGACTTTATTTTTAAAATTATTCTCTTCATAGCGGAAATGCGTCCTACAAATTTGTATACTGCTATCCCCCTACGACACTGCCACCATTCGAACCGACAAAACAACGTTCAAGAACTAAAATGCCGGAAATCAAATCCGGCAGGCCAGGAGTATAAAAACTGTTTAGCACTGAAGTGTCCGAGCTCTGTCTGAGGGAATCGTTGTTTAAAACAGTTTCTTCGTTACGAAGCTTAAATGCGCGCGACCAATGACGTTAAAGAAATTATTATTATTATTATTATTATTATTATTATTATTATTATTATTATTATTATTATTATTATTATTATTATTATTATTATATATTATTATTATTATTATTATTATTATTATTATTATTATTATTATTATTATTATTATTATTATTATTATTATTCCGGCCTGATGACAATTTCCGAGGGTTTCAATTTTAAAGTCATGACGACATAGCGGAACTGTGCTCGACCAATGATAATGCCACGACTAACAAGATCACCAACTGGAGGTTCCTTCAACTCTGATAGCGCCCTAACCCTTACCCGCAAGCCCTGCAGTTATAGGTAACCATAACCCTACAATTCTAAGTAATCATGACCAATTAATCCTAACCTAATTTCCAATAGATAAGCCTAAGCAAAACCTAACAATAAACCTAAATCCAAGTATAATATGTACAATACTAATTGATTCACTCCCATACAACAATTGCATTCCCCACTCTATATAGTTGTATTTCTATCCACAATATACCACCCAAAGAACTTTGATTAGAAGAGACCGAATCAGACACGTATCATTCTTTTTTCGAGTTTACAGCGAGAGTTATAGCATTTCTGCTACAATACATTCAGCTGTAAATACCATCACAACTTTTGGTCCAGGAAATGTGGATAAGTTCTTGATGGTCAGACCAATTTACAAAAGATACAGGGATATATGTAGTAGGGTCTGGTGCTCATTTGTAATTAGCAAAATGAATTAACTGTTGCGCACAGTTAAATCTGAAAAGAATTACATGCACTGCAGACAGAGACTGTATAGTCACAGTTCAATTAAAAATCGGTTGAGGTGCAATCAGCAGATTTTACTTTTGACAGATGTGCCTGAACTTTTTTCTACTGAGAGCACTGAGAATAGTAGACCCCTTACGAATTGGGAAAAGTGCTAATAGAAAACTTAAATAAGAGCAAGATGTAACACCAAGTTTGCAAAAGAACGACAAGGTGCCCAGCTAGAAGGTATCTAGTACAAGGTGCCCAGCTAGAAGGTGTCTAGTTACGTTATCTAAGATGCTAGAAGGTGTCTAGCCCAATTGCCTAAAGCGCAAGAAGTGTCGAGCGAAGTTGGCTAAAAAGCTAGGTGTCTAGGTAAGTTAGCAGAGGAGCTAGAAGGTGTCTAGCTAAGAAATGATTGTAGAAATACAAATCATTGATTTTGCGATAAGAAGTGTCATTCCCAGGTGGGATTGAAACTCCGCTACACGCTCTCTGGTCATCAGTGATTATCAGATGGTGGGCTTGGAAGCCGTTCATTGATTGATCTGCAGTTTTATAGCAGCATCAGGATCTTTCTGTAACAAAAAGGTGTTCCAGCATTCAATTTGCTCTGATATCTCTCATGAACCAGCTACGTTTCATCTGATTGGTCTCTTACTCTAGTCAAATAATATGCGATTCCCATTAATAAAGCACTCCATGTTGTATACAATTGTACATGAATCATAATTGTACATGAATCATAAATTTTATAGTAAAGTCATTTGTAACAGTCATAAAACACTTCAGGGAAGAACAGAATACTTTAATATGAAAATCGCCAGGCTAAAAACAATAATATTTGCGACACACCGTCTCAATGTGGTATTATGTAAGGATGGACCAGGTGATGAAAATTGAGTTTAGAGTCCCACATATGAAACGTGGGGATAATCTCTTCTCATTATTATGGAGAATAATGTATTTTAAAAAATAAACTCACTTTTCAGGATTCCATTCTTTCTAACATAGTATCATTTCGAGACAACGGGTCACATTTAAGTATGTGTAAATTATAGTGGAAAGTTCAATATTGTTGACCTTCTGTCGTTCTTTGTACAAACGGGACATAAAGTGACCTTTTCTCCAGCCAATCTGAATTATCTGTAAAATATTGCCATTTAATTTCTCTTTATATTTGAAGATGAGTGTTGAGCCCATAATTTCCGTGTCAAGTACTCTGTTCTTTTTTTAAAGTCCAAGGCTTTTATTTAGCAGCTTAGTATTCACTTTGAAAAGTAAAGTTATAGGTCGTAATTGAAAATTATGGTTTTCAGATAGAAACATGAAACTGATCGGGGGAAAAATGAGCTTGATTTTAATGGAGATAGATTAAGGGAGAGAGCCTTCTATTACGGAAAATTATTGTTAATATATGTGTATGTATTTAAGGCAACAGTTTAACCGCTCTCTCAACTGGAGTACGTACTGATAACTGGACTTTACGTCAGGCTCCGACATTTCACCTGTCCAGAGATTACGAAGAATATTTATTGGCCCTCTGACGCTTCGCCCATACATAAGCTCAAATGGTGCAAACTTCGTCGATTCCTGTGGCACTTCTCGATAAGCAAAGAGTAGTGGATTAATGTAACGATGCCACTGCTTCGGTTGTTTAATGCACAAACGTTTTAAAATCTTCAAAGTCCCATTGAATTTTCCGTTAGTCCGTTGCACATTGGATGATACGGTGTTGTTGTTGATTTCCGTATTCCGAGTAAACGACAAATGTCTTTCATATAGTCAGAAACAAACTGGGCTCCCTGATCAGTAAGTATCTCCTCAGGAATTCCGATCCTGCTATATATATCAACCAATGCCTCAGCTACAGTTTCCGTGTAAATTTTATTGAGGCACCCCTTCTGGATAACGAGTGGCGTAATCCACCAATGTGAGGATGTAACTATGTCCGGCTTCACTCTTCTTCTTTCCGTCTTCTCGACCTCTAGTTTGTTTGTCTTTTCATACGACTGCCTCCTTCTAGCTATAAGGAACGATTCCGATTCTTCAGCTACATTGTCTAGGGTTTTAGTTTTCTTTTCTCTAAGATGTGTAGCTAGATCCTTGGGACAGACATCCATAAACTGCTCTTTGATGAACAGGTCTCTCAAACCGTCGTAATCTTTTTCAATCTTTGCTAGGTCGACCCATCTCTCCAGATACGTTTTCAGTCATGTGATAAATGCATTTTCTCCGTACCCTGGTATGCCTTGGCGAAACTTCTCTCGGTAGCCGTCCTCTGTCAAATTATATCTCATCTGTAGCGCTTCCTTGACGGTATCGTAACCTAGTGCGTCTGCCGTTGATAATCGGCTGTAACAGTCCAACGCACGACCTGGGCCAGGACGACATATGCCATTGACTAGTTTCGCGAACCGCTCAAAACGAAGTAACCAACTATCTAGATCATCTTTGCCGTCTGCGAATGATGGAATTTGTGGTCGTTTAGATATTGGTTGTGCTATCATGTTGACAGATAAAGAAGAGGAGGAAACTATATCCATTTCCAATTCATGCTGCATTCTATTTTTCTCTTTCTCTGCTTCTATCTTTGCGTGTTCAAGTTCAATCTTCAACTTTTCCATTTCGATTTGTCTTTCTTCGGTTAATCCTTCTCGTATGTATGCATTCCTCTCCTCCGCCGATAATTCCATCACTTCTTCCTCCTTACCGTATCTCGCCAACGATTCCGACGTCTTGATCCCAAATTTTAATCACAATACGAATTACAATTTTAATAAATAATTTCTGTAATTATTTCAGTAACTAACTTAATACACAAACAACTTCTTGCGATGTTTCTAAGCAACAAAAAGTGCTAATATGTTCACGCAGTCAACATTCACATTCTCATGCAAAACATGCACAACAAGATGCGTACCGCTAGAAAGAACCCTAACATAATTAAACACAGCCGAACAATTCCAATATATTTCAATACATGTTACATGGTGATGGCAGTGTTCGTGGTGACAGCGATGGTGGTGGTTTTATGGTATTAATAGATAATATGTTGATGTTTGTTGGATTTGTAATTGTGTTGATAATTATGTGTTATTGTGGTATAGAAGTGACGATGTTGGGTTGTGCTGGATGTTGTAAGTATAACGTTGGCTGTGATAATGATGTGATGATTGTTGTATTGGTTGTGATTGCCATGGATTGACATGGTGACTTGATTGAATTAGAATAGTAATTGTAATTTTTGTGATTGTTATGATGCATTGGTAGTCCTGGTGTTGGAGATTATGGTAATTGTGATTGTGATGTCTGTGTAGGAGGAGAGAGGAAATTGAAATGAATGGGGTGGTGATAATGGTAATGATGTCTTCGTAATAGCACTCTCTTACATTATCAGGATTTAAAATGAGGTAAAATTTGGTTTTCGAAGCAGGGCCTGAATTTTGTTATAACAGTAAACAGCTAAATAGCTGTTAGTTCCCATCTATGAAAACCAACTAGACATTCTGTGTTAAATTTTAAATAAATTCTTTGCCACTGTAAAGGATAATATGGAATTCTTACTGTAGAAAATCTAGATCCATGAGAAGAAAAAAGGAGCCAGGGTTGTTGATGATGTATTTATTGGTACTAACTGGAGAATTCCCAAAGGATTGGAAGGAAGGAAGGACATCTTATCAAGCTTCCAAAGAAAGGGGACCTCAGTAAATGTAATAATTATCGAGAAATCACTCCTCTCTCACCCAGGAAAGGTTTTCAACCATATTATTCTAGAGAGAATCAAGAATGCAACAGATGCTAAACTGCGGGACGAACAGGCAGGTTTTGTGGAAAACAGTTCAACCATCGACCAGATTGCCTCTCTGCGAGTCATAGTGGAACAGTCTATAGAATGGAACTCTCCTCTTATTGTCAACATTTATGGATTGCGAGAAGACTTTTGACAATGTTGACACAGCAACATTGTGGACAATTCTACATTATGGACTCCCTGAAAAGATAGTAAACCTCATTAAGCAAATGTATGAAGGATCACGTTGCAGGGTTGTACATAAAGATTAGCTTACTGACAGCTTTGAAATTAAGATTGGTGTCAAGCAGGGATGCTTGCTCTCACTATTCCTGTTCATCCTTGCCATTGATTGGCTAATGAAGGAAACCTCCAAAGGGTGAAGAAATGGGATACAGTGGACCCCCTGGAGACAGTTGGACGATCTGGATTTTGAAGATGATCTGGCTCTTTTGTCCCACACCCAGGACCAGATGCAAGCAAAAACCACAATTATAAACAGCCTCTCGGAATCAATTGGCCTAAGAATTCACCCTGCAAAGTCAAAGGTCTTAAGGATAGGTATGCGTCAAAGGGAGCAGATCAAAGAAATGTATCAGGAACTTGGAATATATAGATCCTTTCTACTATATCGGGAGTATAATTGACAAGAATGGAGGCACGGAAGCAGAGGTGAAAGCACGGATAGGAAAGGCACAGGTTGCATTCACATCCTTGAACAGAGTTTGGGGAACTAAAGATTTCTCCCTCCGATTTTCAACTCAAACGTGAAGACTGTCCTGTTGTATGGATGTGAAACTTGGAATGCATCACAGGCATGTATAAGGAGGGTGCAGATTTTCGTTAACAGGTGCATGCGTAAGCTACTCAGAATAAAATGGATGGATAAAATTAAAAATGAAGAAGTATGGAAAAGAACACAGCAGAAACCAGTAAGAATGGAAATAGGAAGAAGACGATGGAGGTGGATTGGACACACCCTTGGAAAGAATGACTCCACTATAAAAAAGAAAGTATTGGACTGGAACCCTCAGGTTAGAAGATCAAGGGGAAGGCCACGAGGAACATGGAGAAGAATTAAAGAAGCTGATATACGGAGAAGTGATAAGACATGGAACGAGATATAAAAAAAAAATTATCTCAGGATAGAGAAGGATGGAAACTGTTTTAGTGTGGTCTATACTCTGACCCAGGGTGAAAAAGGCAATGATTATGGTGACAGGAGTATTCCACGAGATAATAAGGAACTGAGAGAGAAATCATGACATTGTGAGGGGAAAGTAACGACAGGAGTTTTCAAACAAAATGCTATTTTTCAATACACGAGTGAGAATCACAATACAATAAATTAGTCAAGAAAATCAATGCGAGGGCACAACAAGTGGACGTTGATTGAGGCTAGAAAACAGGTATGAAAAACTGTTTTCTCAATACATTTTGCAACCAAAAAGATCGATAATTTGATAAGAATGTTACTGGACTGACGTAGATTAGGAAAAATGAAAAGTAATTCTTGGCAAACTTGTGGGAGGCAAGAAGTGCGGAGAACGTATCGAGGCATTTCAGGCAAATATGAAATCCTGTCACTCACAAGCCTGTGAGGAATCTAGGAGATTGTAACAATTGGAAATGACAGAAGTCTACTTCAACAATTCTCTCATTCTTGTATAATTTTAGGCAAAGAGCATTTCGTCTTCATCAGGGGACAAGATGTCAAAAGCAAAAAAGTAATATTTTAATTGCATTTTCGACACTGCCTATGAAATTTATTTTTTCATATATTATATATCAGCAACATTAAATTAAGATTGAAAATACTAAGCTGTCTAAAATAAACGCTTTGGACTAAAAGTGAGTAAAAATACGAAAAGAAATGACGTGACATGGTTAGTTTCAAATATTTAGCATTACATTGTTCAATAGTTAGTGACGCACATTCTCCAATTGGCATTATGTCCAGTTGATCTAATCGCCAAAAAGTGAATCTAATGATAAAAAATAAATGCGATTTTACATTTGTCGTTTTAAATACTTCATTCTATCACCTGAGTAAAGTTTAATCGAAAATTCCCGATCAAGTATAAATTCAAAAATAGACTCTCTCTCTCTCTCTCTCACACACACACACACACACACACACACACTCTCTCTCTCTCTCTCTTTTTAAAGAATGTGTCTGGTTGGGTGTGGGAACGTGGGACTGGGATATCATGCAAATTGTAAATCAGGTGAAAAAAATGGTTGGAGTTTTGTAGCTTCCTGAATCATTGCCTGTATCAAACAACGGCTATACGAAATGTAATGCAATTCTATCTTTAAAACTATGCAAAATATATGTAAATGTGAAAACGAAAGAAGAATATACATTTTCTTGTACGATTTATTTTAAAAACCCACAAAACAATCAAAACAATAGGGATAAGGATATATTTACATCTGATACTTTTTTTTCTCCAGCACATCTATTTTGTTCACCTGAGAGATAAACTAAGTAAATTTCTAAATGTCAAGAAGGAAATAATTTTTACTCACGTACAAGTGATTCCGTCAATTGAAGAAAGATGATTCAAGGAAACTTGTGGTTTCTTTTTCGAGTACTTTTCTCCTTTCTAGATTAGACAAAAAAAACCATTGAATATTATCAGAGAAAAGCTTCTTGTTTTAGAGCGCAATCAAATTAAGAAAATCGCTTTCTAAAAAGCATTAAGAGGTAAGAATAGGTCTGTAAATTATTTACTGGCCCCACTTTCCACAAAGAATTTATTTGGTAGCTGGGTCGATTAGTTCTTGTAGAAAGTACTATGCAGTAAAGGGTATCAAGCATTTGTTATTGTCTGTTAAAAGCTATAAATGAGAAACCTCTTGCATGAAAGACTGCATGTATCAAAGACAATTCAGATGAAAGAATATTTTCATTGACAACATATTGTAACAAAGCGATCATGACAATATAAACATTTGTCACAAATCTACTACGCTTCAACCCAAATTTAGAACCAAATTTAGAACCCACCGACAAGAACAGGTACGGCTTTAACTCTATAACATCAGACCCTCCAATACCTGAATTTAAAAAAATTAGAGATGGACTTTCAGACCTCATTCAAAATGTACAGTTCAAAAACAAAAATAACAACTTCCAAAATCGACTGACTAGTGAGGTGAAGAAAATTAACAAAGTTAACAATTTTTGATACCAGCCGACAATCCAACAACTATCATAAAATTACCCCTGACAAATATGAGAGAATGACACACAAACACATCAACAAAGACTATAAAAAAGACAGAACACACAGAACCAAAGAGATCACAAAAGAAGATAAAAATATAGCAAACAGACTTGACCTTAGCGTTCGAATCGATATAGTATCAAAAAGAGAAGCATTCATCACATTAAAAGATCACAAGCTGGACTTCAAAAATAAATGTAGACTAATCAATCCATACAAAACTGAAATTGGAAAGACCAGCTAAACATATTGGAAAATATAAATAAAAACGTCAAAGAAGAAACTGAATTCAATCAGTGGAAAAACACCACTGAAATCGTTGATTGGTTTAAAAATATCCAAAACAAAGAAAACTGCACCTTCATCACTTTCGACATTTTCGATTTTTACCCCTCCATCATCCCAGATTTACTAAACAAAGTATTGGAATTCGAATCAACATATACCAACATTGCAGTAGAGGAAAAACAAATCATCAAATACACCAAGCACAGCACACTATACTATGACAACACGTCGTGGACGAAGCTGCAATATGATTTCGACGTTACAATGAGTTCATTCGATGGACCTGAAACATGCAAACTATCGGACTGTAAATCCTTTCACAACTGCAATGCACACACGTACCTTGGCCTCTATAGAGATGATGGACTCATTATAAGCAATAAACGGCCAAGAGCGAATCTGCAAAATGTTTCATAAAAACAATTTGAAAATCAAGATAAACGCAAACAAAACAAAAACAGTCGACTTCCTCAACGTCAGATTCGACATCAAATCCAATTCATCCCAACCGTTCAGGAAAGCAAATAACATCATTAGCTACAATAATAAAAATAACAACCACCCTCGTTCCATCATTGAACATATACCAAATGTCGTAGCACTGCGTGTGAGCTAACTTTCGAAAAATAGAGAGATATTCAACGTTGCAGCCGTTCACTACAAAAAAAAAAAAAAAAAACACTCACAAAAAGCGGATACAACGCACCATTTGAATATACCGACGCGCCCCTCTCAAATAAACCTCAATACACAAGAAAAGAACGCAAAAAAAATAGAAATGGTATATTATTTTTTTTTTGTTTGTTTGTTGCTTTAGGTCTCTTCCAACACAATTGAGGTTATATGAGAGACCGCTGAAACAAAAAAACAAGCAATCTAACAAAAATAGTACAAATGTAAATCAAAATCATAACCTAAAGATATCATAAGCTAAATTATAAATAACCAAGAACAAACAGGCAGAAGATTTACAGAAAAAAAAATATCCCCTGTCAAAAACACAATCACAAACCAAAGAAGCAGGATAGGCTAGTAAAGAGAAGAAGAAACGACATCACTATCGGATCGTACACCCATGCGAACATCAAAGGTATATGATTCAAGGGTGATGCTCCCATCCAACCACCCGCTGCACAAATATTGGACAACAGTTCCTGGACATACTTCCCAAAGAACCACAAGCTCCACAAATTAATCAAAAGAAATAAGATTAAAATAAGCTATTCTTTTATGTGCAACACGGAAAAAATAAACACAGACAAGAGCAAACCCCACCCATCATAAAATGCAAGTGCAGATAAAAGGAACATTGTCCGTTAAATAATGTTTAGAATCAAGTCTAGTAAACCAAGCCACAGCCACCGAAACTAAAACAAACAAGCTGGAAAAATAAATAGAACTAACGGAAAATAATTTGGCAAACATATTTGGAGCAATGACTATGAAAAATGTTTTTTTCTCTTTTTGAGGAAAATTTTTGTCTAAAATCAAAGCCCTATCTCCACTGAGTAAAAATGTTTTTGAATTTTGAAAATCCATTCATTAATAAACAAGTTATGCAGTTTCAAAGGTGTCATTTATTTGGATGACCCGCAAAGAGGAAAAAACACGAAAATATGGGACGCTTTTTCGGCATTTTTTTTCGACCTTTGGTTGTATCTTGTGTAATAAGTGGATTAAAAGATTGAAACTTGAAGAGCAAATTAGGATGGTGTTTTGTAAAATACGGGAAAAGTACTCGTCATATTCATATGAAATTTTACAACCAAAAAGAAGAAATGTTCATGTATTACCTTGTCAGCGACAAAACCTCCATGCCCGGTAGTTTTAGAAATATTTTACTCCAAAGATTAAAAATCTATTTTTGATGGTCTTTTGGTAATCGCACGAGTTTTGTCGCTTGACATAATCTAATATGACCTTTTTTCTAACTGTATGCCAACTTTCAGTCATATTCATCAATAAACAGCGTCGTAATTAATTTTTTTAAATAGCATATACGAAACGGCTTCGTCCCATATTTTGACGCGAATTCGGGCACTTCGTAACTGGCTCTGAGCGGCGCATAGTTGATTCCTTGGAAAAGGTTTTTTACTCACAATCACTCATTTCACTCAAGTGTAAAATGAGTACCTGGCCTTTAACAGCGTTGTCTCTATTTGAAAAAAAATGTAATATCGCTTCACAGATGTCATATATTATAGTCCAATATGTTAACTGCTGCTGTTGGACAGGAACCCTTTGTAAAGCCCGTTGAGCACGTTTAGTGGATATTGCACTATATAAAAGCTCAATTAAATGAATTTCCAGAAATGTGAGATTTTTCTTTTCAGGTCTTATTTTTGACCATTAACTCAACTTTTAGTATCCAAACCGACATACATTTATTTACATGTCTAATATCCCAAAATGTTATGGTCTCATTGTTGTAATGGAAATACTCTCAAACCAACGTAATATGGAGAAGAGTGAATGATATATATATATTCTGCATGGCGCTTGCCCAGAAATCCAACTGTTACGAAATATGTATAGAAAATATAGACTGCAATAACAATCTCCAAACAATTACGATTATTAATTATTATATGCAAATAGGTAGGTCTGCGATAGGCTGGCGAAAAACTTTCCTACTACCTACATGTTGATTTTAAAAAAAAAAAGGCATCTTACAGAAATCAGC
>NC_088364.1:153423-180923 GCF_034508935.2 Berghia stephanieae
TGGACAGGGACCCTTTGTAAAGGCCGTTGGGCACGTTTAGTGGATATTGCACTATATAAAAGCTCAATTAAATGAATTTCCAGAAATGTGAGATTTTTCTTTTCAGGTCTTATTTTTGACCATTAACTCAACTTTTAGTATCCAAACCGACATACATTTATTTACATGTCTAATATCCCAAAATGTTATGGTCTCATTATTGTCATGGAAATACTCTCAAACCAACGTAATATAGAGAAGAGTGAATGATATATATATATATATTCTGGATGGCGCTTGACCAGAAATCCAACTGTTACGAAATATGTATAGAAAATATAGACTGCAATAACAATCTCCAAACAATTACGATTATTAATTATTATATGCAAATAGGTAGGTCTGCGATAGGCTGGCCAAAAAATTTCCTACTACCGAGATGTTGATTTAAAAAAAAAAAAAAGGCATCTTACAGAAATCAGCAGCCCATCATTTAGAATGCGTCTTACTTTGATGACTCGGAGGTAGAGAACCGGACAGTGTTTGTGTTCACCTGGAATGATGATGATGATCAGGAGAACGAAAATTATTAATATTAATGATAGTAGTAATAATAATAATAATGATAATAATAATAATAGTAATAATAATAATAATAGATGATGATGATAGAATATCAAATAAAATATATATCTATATACTACACTATCTACAACTACTATACTATAATACTACTAATTACTACTACTACTACTACTATATACTACTACTACTACTACTACTACTACTACTACTACTACTACTACTACTACTATACTACTACTACTATACTACTACTACTACTACTACTACTACTACTACTACATATACTACTACTACTACTACTACTATACTACTATACTAACTACTACTACTACTACTACTACATACTATACTACTACTACTACTACTACTACTACACTACTACTATTACTACTATACTACAACTACTACTACAATAATAATAATAATAATAAATAATAATAATAATAATAATAATAATAATAATAATAATAATAATAATAATAATAATAATAATAATAATAATAATAATAATAATAATAATAATAATAATAATAATAATAATAATAATAATAGTAATAATAATAATAACAATAATAATAATAATAATAATGGACGCTTGCCGTGAATGTGGGAGTCAGTTCAAGTTTGTCAGTCTGTTTCTATCCGTGAATGTGTGCATCAGTTCAAGTTTGTCAGTCTGTTTCTATTATCCAGTTAGTCATCTACCTCCATAAATCTCAGTCTAGTGCAAGTGTTCTTAGCTTCAGAATGTCATCATGTGTGTTATGGTGCTGAGTCAGTTGGATGTTTCCTTGTGTTGTTTAAATCAGTTCTTCAGCTGTTGTTTCTATTTGTATTTGATATTTTTTGAGATCTTGATTCAATGTTGTTACGAAGTGAAATTGGTGTACGCCCTCTGTATTTGGCTCCTTGTCTGAAGTAATCATCCAATGAGGTTTGTGCTGGAATATTTTCATCTTGCCAGAGCATGTGTTAGAACAGTTTCCATCTTTGTTTCTTTAAATGCGTACTGACTGGTTGTACTCTGCATCTGTCATATCCATCCACATTACTGATTTTGTCTGGCCAATATACCCCAATAACTCTCGTCTCACTTGTTTGCGATGAAGTTAGTCCAGGGTGTCCAAATTCTTTTTTCTAAGACCCAAAGTACCACAGTTGTGCATAAGGATTGGCATCACTAGCACTTCGTAAAGGCATATTCTTTCATTTTCGTATATGATGTTCGTCCTGTTCCAAATGTTGTGAAGTTCTCTGATACTGAATAGTGGTTTTGTACTATTCAGTATCTGATACTGAATAGTGGTTTTGTACTATTCAGTATCTGACACTGAATAGTGGTTTTGCACTATAATACGGTGTTGTTTTTTTCCGAAACCTGACAAAGAGGGCAGCTGTGGGAGTGAATCTGGGACTCAGAGGAGTGTACACCTGTGGGGAGTGAACCTGGGACTGGGTTTCGGTGGGTTTCGTAATAAAAAGCAATTTTACTTTTTTACGAAACCCGACGACACCTGGCAATATCCGACAAAGTTATGGGAGTTAGGCAGCAGCGTGTGTGTGTGTGTGTGTGTGTGTGTGTGTGAGTGTGTAAGGGAGAAGGGGGGGGGGAGGAAGGGATGAACATGAGAACCAGGGAAGTGTACACCAGTGGGGAGTGAACCTGGGACTCTGGGTTTTGTAAAACAGCAGTAACAAAATGGGGGGGGGGGTTACTTTTTTACGAAACCCGACAATATGCGGCAAACTTGTGGAAAGTAGGCAAAGCGTGGGACTGAACCTGAGACAGTGAAGTGTACACCAGTGGGGAGTGAACCTGAGACTATGGTTTTCGGCGGGCTTCAGATAATTTCATATAAAAGCAATTACATTTTTATGAAACCCGACGAAACCTGGCAATATCCGAGAAAGTTATGGGTAGTAGGCAACAGTGGGGAGTGAACCTGAGATTCGGGGAAGTGTACACTAGTGGGGAGTGAACCTGGGACTTGTTTTCGGTGAGTTTTGGAGGGAAAAAAAAGCAATTACTTTTTGTTTACGAAATGCGCCAAATCCCAACAAAATGGGGCAAAGTTATGGAAAGTAGGCAAATAATGGGGAGTGAACGTGAGACTAAGGGAAGTGTACACCAATGGGGAGTGAACCTGAGACTATGGTTTTCTGCGGGTTTCAGCGAGTTTCACATAAAAGCAATTACTTTTTTACCAAACCCGACGAAACCTGGCAATATCCGACAAAGTTATTGAAGTAGGCAACAGTGGGGAGTGAACCTGAGATTCATAGAAGTATACACTAGTGGGGAGTGAACCTGAGACTCTGGTTTTCAGCGGGTTTCAGCGAGTTTCATATAAAAGCAATTGCTTTTTTTACGAAACCCGGCAATATCCGACAAAGTTGTGGGAAGTAGGCAACAGTGGGGAGTGAACCTGAGCTTAGGGAAGTGTACATCAGTGGGGAGTGAACCTGAGACTATGGTTTTTGGCGGGTTTCAGCGAGTTTCACATAAAAGCAATTACCTTTTTACGAAACCCGGCAATATCCGACAAAGTTATGGGAAGTAGGCAACAGTGGGGAGTGAACCTGAGATTCATGGAAGTGTACACCAGTGGGGAGTGAACCTGAGACTCTGGTTTTCGGCGGGTTTCAGCGAGTTTCACATAAAAGCAATTACTTTTTTACCAAACCCGACGAAACCTGGCAATATCTGACAAAGTTATTGAAGTAGGCAACAGTGGGGAGTGAACCTGAGATTCATAGAAGTATACACCAGTGGGGAGTGAACCTGAGACTCTGGTTTTCAGCGGGTTTCAGCGAGTTTCATATAAAAGCAATTGCTTTTTTTACGAAACCGGGTAATATCCGACAAAGTTATGGGAAGTGAGGCAACAGTGGGGAGTGAACCTGAGATTCATGGAAGTGTACACCTGTGGGGAGTGAACCTGAGACTCTGGTTTTCGGCGGGTTTCAGCAAGTTTCACATAAAAGGAATTACCTTTTTACGAAACTCGGCAATATCTGACAAAGTTATGGGAAGTAGGCACCATTGGGGAGTTAACTTGAGATTCATGGAAGTGTACACCAGTAGGGAGTGAACCTGAGACTCTGGTTTTCGGCGGGTTTCAGCGAGTTTCATATAAAAGCAATTACTTTTTTTCGAAACCCGACGAAACCTGGCAATATCCGACAAAGTTATGGGAAGTAGGCAACAATGGGGGGTTAACTTGAGATTCATGGAAGTGCACACCAGTAGGGAGTGAACCTGAGACTCTGGTTTTCGGCGGGTTTCAGCGAGTTTCATATAAAAGCAATTACTTTTTTTCGAAACCCGACAAACCTGGCAATATCCGACAAAGTTATTGAAGTAGGCAACAGTGGGGGGTGATCTTGTGATTCAGGGAAGTGTACACTTGTGGGGAGTGAACCTGGGACTCTGGATTTAGTAAAAAAGCAAGACCAAGGGAAAGGGGGAATTACTTTTTATCGGAACCCGCCAAAACCCGACAAAGTTATGGGAAGCAGGCAGCAGTGGGGAGTGAACCTGGGATTCGGACACCGATGAGGATTGAACCTGGGACTGCGAGAGGTTCATACCAGTGGACAGGGAGCTCAGAATGTACTTTTATTTCAAAACCTACCGATATTGTCAAAAGTTATGGGAAGTGGGCACCATTGGGCAATGAACCGGGACTCAGGGAAGTGCACACCGGTTGGGAGTGAACCTGGGACTGTGAGAAGAGGTTAACAGTGGAAATGAACCTGGGACTATGGAAGATGGATACCAGTGGGAAATGAAGCCGGACTATGGGAGGTGGGTACCAGACGAGAATGAAGCAATTACATTTTTACGAAACCCGCCAAAAGCTGTCGAAAATCCATAGACTTAGGTTTACTCCCCAATAGTGTACACTTCCCTGAGTCTCGGGTTCACTCCCCCACTGTTGCCTACTTTCTTTCCATAACTTTGTCGGATATTGTCGGGTTTCGTAAAAAAAAGTAATTGCTTTTTTTTTACGAAACCCAGTCCCAGGTTCACTCCCCACTGTTGCCTACTTCCTGGCGTGTTTCGTGAAAAAAAGAAACACCTCTAAAAATACCACGTGTATTCAGTAAATAGATGTCAATTGTAGTCTAATATTCAGTATCTATTTAAATTATTATTATTATTATTATTATTATTATTATTATTATTATTATTATTATTATTATTATTATTATTATTATTATTATTATTATATTATTATTATTATTATTATTATTATTATTATTATTATTATTATTATTATTATTATTATTATATTATTATTTATTATTATTATTATTATTATTATTATTATTATTATTATTATTATTATATATTATTATTATTATTATATTATTATCACATAAATTTTAATATAAAACGGCAATTAATTCACGGAAGTACATCGCTCAATTAAAAATGGCAGAAAGTCTGGCCACATATTTATAATGAATCGGGTTTGTCTTAGATGACCAAACAAACAAACAAACAAACAAAAAATAATAATCATAATAATAATGATGATGATGATGACGATTACAACAACAACAATAATAATAATAATAATAATAATAATAATAATAATAATAATAATATAATAATAATAATAATAATAATAATAATAATAATAATAATAATAAAAGAAGAACAATAGTATAATATCAACATTAAAGCATATTACAAGCAAATTAAATTATTAAAACAAAAGTTTAAAAAATATCAATAGACAGAAGGAATTTTTAAAATATTGGGGAAAAAAAAGTTATCCCAGCCGGGATTTGAACTCTCGAACCTTAAGCTCAGAGTCAAACAGCTTATATCCACCAAGCCATGGTGTCACTTAACATTTAGTGACATTTAATCATGTCTATTTAGACATTTAAAAATGTATTTGAATGCCACTCTTACTTTGATATTTTGAACTAGATATGTTAATTGCACAATAGCAGAAATTTAAATATTACGATCAAAATATTTTTACAACTTTGAATCGGGCTGTCAGTTACTGCACGTATTCAATCTGGAAGTAGGTCAGCAGTTTATTTACGTTCAACCGAGATTGTCGCACTTTTCACTCTCTCTATAGAAAAGAGTTCCTTGTGGATACTGAATAGTGGAAAAGCACTATTCAGTATCTGATACTGAATAACCACTTCCTTTGACATTATTGGTATGTATTGCTTAAACGAGGTCTTCTGTATCCAATATGATAATAATTAATAATTTAATAATAATAATAAATAATATATAATAATAATAATAATAATAATAATAATAATATAATAATAATAATAATAATAATAATAATAATAATAATAATAATAATAATAATAATAATAATAATAATAATAATAACTAATTAATAATTGATATGATAATAGATAAATAATGTATAATAGATAATAATATAATAGATAATAATAATAATAATAGATAATAGATAGATAATAGATAAATAGATATATAGATAGATAATATAGATAATAATTAGATAGATAGATAGATAGATAATAGATAGATAGATAGATAGATAATAGATAGATAGATAGATAGATAGATAATAGATAGATAATAGATAGATAGATAGATAGATAGATAATAGATAGATAGTATAGATAGATAGATAGATAGATAGATAGATAGATAGATAGATAGATAGATAGATGATAGATAGATAGATAGATAGATAGATAGATAGATAGATAGATAGATAGATGAGATAGATAGATAGATAGTAGATAGATAGTAGATAGATAGATAGATAGATAGATAGATAGATAGATAGATAGATAGATAGATAGATAGATAGATAGATAGATAGAGATAGATAGATAGATAGATAGATAGATAGATAGATTAGATAGATAGATAGATAGATAGATAGTTAGATAGATAGATAGTATGATAGATAGATAGATAGATAGATAGTAGATAGATAGATAGAATAGATAGATAGATAGAAAGATAGATAGATAGATAGTAATAGTAATAGATTGAAATTGAGGTTAATCATATGTTTGTTATTATTTTGGCCAGCCACTTTTATCAGTAGTTCTCTATAAATTCTATCAATCAGACAATTAAATCATAGATTACATAGTTTTGTGTGTTGGAACGTTATATCCGGCTGGCGGATTGTTGCGAGTAAAATATCTAATCGCACAGCATCAATAAAAAGAAAGAATGAGTGATATGTATAATGCTATGCGGTCTAGTCGGATGACACTCGCATTCCAATCAGAAAGTCCTGGCTCTGAGCGGCTCCTTAGTTGATTCCTTGGAAAAGGTTCTTTACTCACAATCACTCATTTCACTCAAGTGTAAAATGAGTACCTGGCCTTTAACAGCGTTGTCTCTATTTGAAAAAAATGTAATATCGCTTCACAGGTGTCATATATTATAGTCCAATATGTTAACTGCTGCTGTTGGACAGGGACCCTTTGTAAAGGCCGTTGAGCACGTTTAGTGGATATTGCACTATATAAAAGCTCAATTAAATGAATTTCCAGAAATGTGAGATTTTTCTTTTCAGGTCTTATTTTTGACCATTAACTCAACTTTTAGTATCCAAACCGACATACATTTATTAACATGTCTAATATCCCAAAATGTTATGGTCTCATTGTTGTAATGGAAATACTCTCAAACCAACGTAATATGGAGAAGAGTGAATGATATATATATATATATATTCTGCATGGCGCTTGACCACAAATCCAACTGTTGCGAAATATGTATAGAAAATAATAGACTGCAATAACAATCTCCAAACAATTACGATTATTAATTATTATATGCAAAAAGGTAGGTCTGCGATAGGCTGGCGAAAAACTTTCCTACTACCTAGATGTTGATTTAAAAGAAAAAAAGGCATCTTACAGAAATCAGCAGCCCATCGTTTAGAATGCGTCTTACTTTGATGACTCGGAGGTAGAGAACCGCACAGTGTTTGTGTTCACCTGGAATGATGATGATGATCAGGAGAATGAAAATTATTAATATTAAGGATAGTAGTAATAATAATAATAATAATAATAATAATAATAATAATAAAATATAATAATAATAATAATAATAATAATAATAATAATAATAATAATAATAATAATAATAATAATAATAATAATATAATAGTAGTAGTAGTAGTAGTAGTATAGTAGTAGTAATAATAATAATAATAATAATAATATAATAATAATAATAATAATAATAATAATAATAATAATAATAATAATAATAATAATAATAATAATAATAATAATAATAATAATAATAATAATAATAATGGACGCTTGCCGTGAATGTGTGTGTTAGTTCAAGTGTGTCAGTCTGTTTCTATTATCCAGTTAGTAATCTACCTCCATAAATTTCAGTCTAGTGCAAGTGTACTTAGCTTCAGAATGTTATCATGTGTGTTATGGTGCTGAGTCAGTTGGATGTTTCCTTGTGTTGTTTAAATCAGTTTTTCAGCTGTTGTTTCTATTTGTATTTGATATTTTTTAAGATCTTGATTCAATGTTGTTACGAAGTGAAATTGGTGTACGCCCTCTGTATTTGGCTCCTTGTCTGAAGTAATCATCCAATGAGGTTTGTGCTGGAATATTTTCATCTTGCCAGAGCATGTGTTAGAACAGTTTCCATCTTTGTTTCTTTATATGCGTACTGACTGGTTGTACTCTGCATCTGTCATATCCATCCACATTACTGATTTTGTCTGGCCAATATACCCCAATTACTCTCGTCTCACTTGTTTGCGATGAAGTTAGTCCAGGGTGTCCAAATTCTTTTTTCTAAGACCCAAAGTACCACAGTTGTGCATAAGGATTGGCAGCACTAGCACTTCGTAAAGGCGTATTCTTTCATTTTCGTTAATGATGTTCGTCCTGTTCCAAATGTTCTGAAGTTCTCTGAAGGCAGTTTGAGCTAGCATTTTTCTCCGTTTGATGTCTTCATTCTCATTGATCAAATTTCAGAGTTTTCTCAAATTTTTCCATTCCGCTTGTTTCTTGTTAACTACAGTCATTTCTGTTTTGAATTTGTTGACCATTAGATTCCAATGTCGCAGCGTATTTGATATTATTGGTATGTATTGCTTCACCAGGTCTGCTGTATCCAATATCATAATAATAATAATAATAATAATAATAGATAGATAGATAGATAGATAGATAGATAGATAGATAGATAGATAGATAGATAGATAGATAGATAGATAGATAGATAGATAGATAGATAGATAGATAGATAGATAGATAGATAGATAGATAGAATAGATTGAAATTGAGGTTAATCATATGTTTGTTATTATTTTGCCAGCCACTTTTATCAGTAGTTCTCTCTAAATTCTATCAATCAGACAATTAAATCATAGATTACATAGTTTTGTGTGTTGGAACGTTATATCCGGCTGGCGGATTGTTGCGAGTAAAATATCTAATCGCACTTGACTTACTTAGATGCCTTTCGCGTCTCGACCGAAAGATTGGGTCGCCTTGGCTGTTTCCAGTATTTCCTGTGTGAGGTGTCTCCAATATTGCCGGTCCTCTGCTAGGGTTCTCAGATTTTCAAGGTCCCCTGCCGTTATGAGACTAATGCTTTGTCCAAGTGTTGTGAGGTTTTTGTTTAGGATCACAGGGAGTGTTGTGATCGGTCTTCCTCTGAAAAGGTTCCCGTGTTTTTGAAAGTATCCCGACATGGCTTGGTTAGCTGGTATGTTTTGGTCCCTGCGTAGTATGTGACCGAAAAGTTGCCATCGTTGTTGTAAAATGTCAAGGGAGATTGGTCTTTCTTTTGTGATCTTATAGAGTGATTCATTTGAGATCTTTTTTGGGTATTTGATGTCCAGTACCCTTCTTAGCTGTGTGCACAGCATCAATAAAAAGAAAGAATGAGTGATATGTATAATGCTATGCGGTCTAGTCGGATGACACTCGCATTCCAATCAGAAAGTCCTGGCTCTGAGCGGCTCCTTAGTTGATTCCTTGGAAAAGGTTCTTTACTCACAATCACTCATTTCACTCAAGTGTAAAATGAGTACCTGGCCTTTAACAGCGTTGTCTCTATTTGAAAAAAAATGTAATATCGCTTCACAGATGTCATATATTATAGTCCAATATGTTAACTGCTGCTGTTGGACAGGAACCCTTTGTAAAGGCCGTTGAGCACGTTTAGTGGATATTGCACTATATAAAAGCTCAATTAAATGAATTTCCAGAAATGTGAGATTTTTCTTTTGAGGTCTTATTTTTGACCATTAACTCAACTTTTAGTATCCAAACCGACATACATTTATTAACATGTCTAATATCCCAAAATGTTATGGTCTCATTGTTGCAATGGAAATACTCTCAAACCAACGTAATATGGAGAAGAGTGAATGATATATATATATTCTGCATTGCGCTTGACCAGAAATCCAACTGTTGCGAAATATGTATAGAAAATATAGACTGCAATAACAATCTCCAAACAATTACGATTATTAATTATTATATGCAAATAGGTAGGTCTGCGATAGACTGGCCAAAAAATTTCCTACTACCGAGATGTTGATTTAAAAAAAAAAAGGCATCTTACAGAGATCAGCAGCCCATCGTTTAGAATGCGTCTTACTTTGATGACTCGGAGGTAGAGAACCGGACAGTGTTTGTGTTCACCTGGAATGATGATGATGATCAGGAGAACGAAAATTATTAATATTAATGATAGTAGTAATAATAATAATAATGATAATAATAATAATAATAATAATAGTAATAATAATGATGATGATGATGATGGTGATGATAAGAATAATAATACTACAACTATCACTACTACTACTACTACTACTACTACTACTACTACTACTACTACTACTACTACTACTACTACTACTACTACTACTACAACTACTACTAATACTACTACTACTACTACTACTACTAATAATACAACTGCTACTACAAATAATAATAATAATAATAATAATAATAATAATAATAATAATAATAATAATAATAATAATATAATAATAATAATAATAATAATAATAATAATAATAATAATAATAACAAT
The DNA here is from genome assembly GCF_034508935.2 of Berghia stephanieae. Taxonomy (NCBI): domain Eukaryota; kingdom Metazoa; phylum Mollusca; class Gastropoda; order Nudibranchia; family Aeolidiidae; genus Berghia; species Berghia stephanieae. The sequence continues at coordinate 164,063 of NC_088364.1, forward strand.
AATAATAATAATAATAATAATAATAATAATAATAATAATAATAATAATAATAATAATAATAATAATAATAATGGACGCTTGCCGTGAATGTGTGGGTCAGTTCAAGTTTGTCAGTCTGTTTCTATTATCCAGTTAGTAATCTACCTCCATAAATTTCAGTCTAGTGCAAGTGTACTTAGCTTCAGAATGTTATCATGTGTGTTATGGTGCTGTGTCAGTTGGATGTTTCCTTGTGTTGTTTAAATCAGTTTTTCAGCTGTTGTTTCTATTTGTATTTGATATTTTTTAAGATCTTGATTCAATGTTGTTTCGAAGTGAAATTGGTGTACGCCCTCTGTATTTGGCTCCTTGTTTGAAGTAATCATCCAATGAGGTTTGTGCTGGAATATTTTCATCTTGCCAGAGCATGTGTTAGAACAGTTTCCATCTTTGTTTCTTTAAATGCGTACTGACTGGTTGTACTCTGCATCTGTCATATCCATCCTCATTACTGATTTTGTCTGGCCAATATACCCCAATAACTCTCGTCTCACTTGTTTGCGATGAAGTTAGTCCAGGGTGTCCAAATTCTTTTTTCTAAGACCCAAAGTACCACAGTTGTGCATAAGGATTGGCAGCACTAGCACTTCGTAAAGGCGTATTCTTTCATTTTCGTTAATGATGTTCGTCCTGTTCCAAATGTTCTGAAGTTCTCTGAAGGCAGTTTGAGCTAGCATTTTTCTCCGTTTGATGTCTTCATTCTCATTGATCAAATTTCAGAGTTTTCTCAAATTTTTCCATTCCGCTTGTTTCTTGTTAACTACAGTCATTTCTGTTTTGAATTTGTTGACCATTAGATTCCAATGTCGCAGCGTATTTGATATTATTGGTATGTATTGCTTCACCAGGTCTGCTGTATCCAATATCATAATAATAATAATAATAATAATAATAGATAGATAGATAGATAGATAGATAGATAGATAGATAGATAGATAGATAGATAGATAGATAGATAGATAGATAGATAGATAGATAGATAGATAGATAGATAGATAGAATAGATTGAAATTGAGGTTAATCATATGTTTGTTATTATTTTGCCAGCCACTTTTATCAGTAGTTCTCTCTAAATTCTATCAATCAGACAATTAAATCATAGATTACATAGTTTTGTGTGTTGGAACGTTATATCCGGCTGGCGGATTGTTGCGAGTAAAATATCTAATCGCACTTGACTTACTTAGATGCCTTTCGCGTCTCGACCGAAAGATTGGGTCGCCTTGGCTGTTTCCAGTATTTCCTGTGTGAGGTGTCTCCAATATTGCCGGTCCTCTGCTAGGGTTCTCAGATTTTCAAGGTCCCTGCCGTTATGAGACTAATGCTTTGTCCAAGTGTTGTGAGGTTTTTGTTTAGGATCACAGGGAGTGTTGTGATCGGTCTTCCTCTGAAAAGGTTCCCGTGTTTTTGAAAGTATCCCGACATGGCTTGGTTAGCTGGTATGTTTTGGTCCCTGCGTAGTATGTGACCGAAAAGTTGCCATCGTTGTTGTAAAATGTCAAGGGAGATTGGTCTTTCTTTTGTGATCTTATAGAGTGATTCATTTGAGATCTTTTTTGGGTATTTGATGTCCAGTACCCTTCTTAGCTGTGTGCACAGCATCAATAAAAAGAAAGAATGAGTGATATGTATAATGCTATGCGGTCTAGTCGGATGACACTCGCATTCCAATCAGAAAGTCCTGGCTCTGAGCGGCTCCTTAGTTGATTCCTTGGAAAAGGTTCTTTACTCACAATCACTCATTTCACTCAAGTGTAAAATGAGTACCTGGCCTTTAACAGCGTTGTCTCTATTTGAAAAAAAATGTAATATCGCTTCACAGATGTCATATATTATAGTCCAATATGTTAACTGCTGCTGTTGGACAGGAACCCTTTGTAAAGGCCGTTGAGCACGTTTAGTGGATATTGCACTATATAAAAGCTCAATTAAATGAATTTCCAGAAATGTGAGATTTTTCTTTTGAGGTCTTATTTTTGACCATTAACTCAACTTTTAGTATCCAAACCGACATACATTTATTAACATGTCTAATATCCCAAAATGTTATGGTCTCATTGTTGCAATGGAAATACTCTCAAACCAACGTAATATGGAGAAGAGTGAATGATATATATATATTCTGCATTGCGCTTGACCAGAAATCCAACTGTTGCGAAATATGTATAGAAAATATAGACTGCAATAACAATCTCCAAACAATTACGATTATTAATTATTATATGCAAATAGGTAGGTCTGCGATAGACTGGCCAAAAAATTTCCTACTACCGAGATGTTGATTTAAAAAAAAAAGGCATCTTACAGAGATCAGCAGCCCATCGTTTAGAATGCGTCTTACTTTGATGACTCGGAGGTAGAGAACCGGACAGTGTTTGTGTTCACCTGGAATGATGATGATGATCAGGAGAACGAAAATTATTAATATTAATGATAGTAGTAATAATAATAATAATGATAATAATAATAATAATAATAATAATAGTAATAATAATAATGATGATGATGATGGTGATGATAAGAATAATAATACTACAACTATCACTATACTACTACTACTACTACTACTACTACTACTACTACTACTACTACTACTACTACTACTACTACTACTACTACTACTACAACAACTTACTACTAATACTACTACTACTACTACTACTACTACTACTAATAATACAACTGCTACTACAATATAATAATAATAATAATAATAATAATAAATAATAATAATAATAATAATAATAATAATAATAATAATAATAATAATAATAACAATAATAATAATAATAATAATAATAATAATAATAATAATAATAATAATAATAATAATAATAATAATAATATAATAATAATAATGGACGCTTGCCGTGAATGTGTGGGTCAGTTCAAGTTTGTCAGTCTGTTTCTATTATCCAGTTAGTAATCTACCTCCATAAATTTCAGTCTAGTGCAAGTGTACTTAGCTTCAGAATGTTATCATGTGTGTTATGGTGCTGAGTCAGTTGGATGTTTCCTTGTGTTGTTTAAATCAGTTTTTCAGCTGTTGTTTCTATTTGTATTTGATATTTTTTAAGATCTTGATTCAATGTTGTTTCGAAGTGAAATTGGTGTACGCCCTCTGTATTTGGCTCCTTGTTTGAAGTAATCATCCAATGAGGTTTGTGCTGGAATATTTTCATCTTGCCAGAGCATGTGTTAGAACAGTTTCCATCTTTGTTTCTTTAAATGCGTACTGACTGGTTGTACTCTGCATCTGTCATATCCATCCTCATTACTGATTTTGTCTGGCCAATATACCCCAATAACTCTCGTCTCACTTGTTTGCGATGAAGTTAGTCCAGGGTGTCCAAATTCTTTTTTCTAAGACCCAAAGTACCACAGTTGTGCATAAGGATTGGCAGCACTAGCACTTCGTAAAGGCGTATTCTTTCATTTTCGTTAATGATGTTCGTCCTGTTCCAAATGTTGTGAAGTTCTCTGAAGGCAGTTTGAGCTAGCATTTTTCTCCGTTTGATGTCTTCATTCTCATTAATCAAATTTCAGAGTTTTCTCACATTTTTCCATTCCGCTTGTTTCTTGTTAACTACAGTCATTTCTGTTTTGAATTTGATATTATTGGTATGTATTGCTTCACCAGGTCTGCTGTATCCAATATGATAATAATAATAATAATAATAATAATAATAATAATAATAATAATAATAATAATAATAATAATAATAATAATAATAATAATAATAATAATAATAATAATTATTATTATTATTATTATTATTATTATTTAGCCTTCTCACGTGACCATGAACGAGATCTGGATAGTGAAGGCTCTCAAGCGATATGCTGCATCGGATCTTAGGTCACGTGTTAGAGGATAGCTTGGGTTGCTGACGGAGAAGGAAAAATGGAGACTACCTCAGGCCTCACCCTACCATGTGTTAGGTGAGGGGCAAGGCCAGTGTCATTCAATAGTATAATTGTGCATGTGGAGCTCTACACTAGATACGGAGAGAAAATTATAAATTGATTACGGGGGAAGGTGGTGGGGACCCACAAACGACCGAGGTGTTGGGCTTTGGGGAGTCCATGATATGACATCAAAGAGAAAAAGCCGCTGGTACTTGGATGGTGGAAATGGTTGGGGGGTGGGGGGATGGGGTGTAGTGACAATCAGCATGGGATGTATACATTAACATTAATAGTATAGGCAATAGATGACCATGTGTATTGTTTGTGTATTGTTTGTATATTATGTTTGTGTGTGTGTGAGATGATCTCCTAACTGTTCATAAGCGAGCTGTCAAACGAGCAATCGATGATTAGATAAGAATCTCAAGATCTCATATAATAAGGTAAGTTTTGGAGAGGTGATATCCCCCCACCTGTCATCGGACAGAACTTTCATTGAATTATATAATATAAGCTCCGCCTCCTCTGTCTATTCCGGAGTGGCGAGATTAGACGAGAGGATGCGAGAAAAAATTGATCACGTGTTCGTTCAGTCGATCGTTTGGGCTGCAGTCGATCGTTTGGGCTGCTTCGGCGTCCAACTATAACTTGCTAATGAGATAAAAAAGGGAGAGAGATAGAGAGAGAGAAAATGAGAGAAAAGGAGAAAGTGAATAAGATATATAAATATATACATACTGTCTCTACCATTTTTCTATTTCGCATAGCGCTAGACCAGATATGCCAACTGTTACGATAGATTTTTAGAAAATAGAGACTGCAAGAACAATCTCCAAACAACTACTAATTTTAATTATTATCTTCAAATAGGCAGGTCTGCATTTAAATGAAAAAATTTCATCCAGAAATCAATTAATAGGGTATGAAATAAAAAGGCACCTAAAATTTAGTATTTTACTTAAAGTACATTGAATAAAATATTAATTGTATGAAAATGTCACCGTACAGATTTGATGTTTTTTTTACGTTATGTGATATTTAACATATTCTATTTTATCATAGTGAAAATAGAATTGCCAGGTAAGCGACGGTTATTGAAGTCATTTTAAGTGAAATCGGCTAAAATCCTTGATAGTGAAAAAATGTTATGTTACTGACAACGTTAAAAATTGGAATTATGTCTTTATTCTTGTTATGTGCAATCCGTATCAGTCTTTTAAAACCATAAATATCCTAGAGCCAATTTATTTATCACAGGTTCTCTATCATTTAAAGGACACCAACAATTGATTCTTAATTTTCAGATAGGACTGTGGTATATATCTCAAGTAATATCTGATCAAACAATACCAGCTATCATATCCTGCTCTTTGGACTGGTAGGTTAGTGAAGAATGGATATTATTCAACTTAACAAGCATGTAACTTGGCTTTGGTGACTTAACTGTTCAAGAAATTAATTGCACTATAATCTGCATTCTCTTGTCTTTCTTTTAAGCCAAAAATATATTTGGTGTACGGTGACATTATTTAAATACGTCACTTAACAAAACCCAACATTTTATGGTCTTCTTACAATTTTTATGTCTAAACTTGTCTATGGTTTAACGTTCAACAGCAAAAATGATTGTTATGAGTTTGGTATCATAATAAAATTTGATTTTGTCTCGTTTTGTTCACAACTAAAACAATTCTTTAACATCATTGTTTGTGGCTTGTGCTTGTGGTGCCCGTGAAATCTGTGTTGCTTTTTAAATCACATTTGGCCATTCTTAGGTTATTTAGATATGTCATTCGTTGTCTTCCTCTAGCTCTCTTTCCTTCGATTATCCCAGATGTTAACAACTTTTCTATTCCGTCTCTTCTCCACACATGTCCCAGAAACCGTAGCTGCCTCTTTCTGATGATATCGATCAACATTCTTCTCTTTCTCACCTTCTCCAACACTTCCTCGTTCGTATACCTGTCTGTCCATGATAGCCTCAACATTCTTCTATAAATCCACATCTCAAATGCCTCTAACCTCCTCGTACATTTTTTGTCAAGCGTCCAAGTTTCACAACCGTATAAAAGGGTACTTATAACATATGTCTCTACTATTTTCATTCTGGTCTTCAACTTTAGGTTGTTGTTTGACACAACTGGTCGCATTTTATGGAACATGTTTTCTGCTATTGCTATTCTTTGTTTTACATCCTCTATGTCACATGCGTCATGGGTAATGATAGTAATGATAAAATATTTAAATTTCTTTACTTGTTTGATGGTCTCTCCTTTGCTTGACAAGTGGAAGGTCGTGTTTGTCACAGTAAAGATTGTTCACATTTATTTTATTTCATTTTTATTTTAGTAAGAACTGAATTCATCTCACCCCAGTTATATTTCGGTAGACTTAGAAAAACTTTACCTTCTAATATTAGATCATTTTTCCTTTAAAAGCCTTCCCTTGAATTAATTTCAAATTAGTGAATACTTTTCGTTCTACCTTAGCCACGTAGCCACTTGTTATAAAAGCTGACATCTAATCTTCCTCACTCACTCCTCTCTCCAATCTATGCCTGGACGGCCAGCCGTTCCATTCCTCAAATTATATGTATATATTTAAAGATTTTTATCCTTTGGGACTTTGTGGATATTTTGATTTTTGTTTTTGTTTCCTTCCACCTTTATTTCCTCTTTTTTTACATTTTTCTGTATGCCTTGAATAATTCAAAAAATCTCAAAATGTTCACTATTTCTAAATTCGGTGTATTATTAATTGTGTGTCCTATTGTAAGTAGGTGTTGGGGTGAATAGTTATAACAATAATTAGGTGTCATTTTCAATGTTCATTGTCGACCTTTGTAATACGATTAAAATAGCTCACTCAACAAAAATGGTCTTAATAGATGATAAAATCCTTGCAAAATTTACAAAACTTTAAAATATTGCTAAATTAATTGTTTAAAATCCACAAAATTTCGTCAAAAGCAGCACAAAGTCATAAGAAATCCTCTGAATATGAAATAAAATTCGTCCTATATAGAAATAACACTTAAAACAGCCGTAAAATGCAATAATTTTAAAGAGCTCTGTGAAAAGCAGCCTTCAAGCGCTGAACACATTACACAAAATATAACACAACTTTAACTTTTTAACATAACATAATATTAAAGCCTGCTCGATTAAAGACACCAATAAAATTGTCATATCATTGAAAAAATAATGGTCAGTCAAAAGAGCTCGTACAGGTTGCACAATGAATGTCAGTCAGGGGTCAGCAGGCCTGTAAATGGTTGGTGAAAAAATTGAACTTTTTGAACATGCGAAAATAGACACAACAGGACAAAAATATAGACACAACACAGATATGACACGTCAATTGATTAGTCAAATCATGTCACTTTCCCCTACTTATTTATAAAGAGGTCCTTATTTTATGGTATCAAAAAAAAAATCCCAATTATTTGAGGTCCCAGGTCTGAGTTAGTTGTAAAATGAAAGGAAGAGAACAATTCCTACCCTTTTGAAGGATGTGTATCTAGACGTCAAGTGCTCGACACGGGAAGCTGTTTATCTTCGCTCCTGTTTGTGTTAAATGTTTACGCTGATTCTTTCGTTTATTTGGATTAATTCTTATAGAAGAAGAAGAAGAAGAAGAAGACAAAGAAGAAGAAGAAGAAGAAGAAGAAGAAGAAGAAGAAGAAGAAGAAGAAGAAGAAGAAGAAGAAGAAGAAGAAGAAGAAGAAGAAGAAGAAGAAGAAGAAGAAGAAGAGAATGTGGTGCGGTGGTGTGAGAGCTTTCGAAGAAGAATATATATTTCGAGGAAAAATAATTATTTCGCATTATTTTATTTTCCGTCTGACATCGGGACGGAACCAAAGAAATATAGAGACTGAGAAATAAGAACCGGAGATATGCATGTGTGTTGGTAGCAAAATAGAGAGAAACCTTCCAGTCCAGTTCGACACACTTCTGTGTGTGCGTTATTTACTGACTAGGTGTGTGTGTGTGTGTGAAGCCGACTCGCGCGAACTTCGACTCGCGCGAACTTCGCGACCTCTCTCTCGCTGGCTGGGGCACAGTAGCCAGGCAGTGAATACATAAACGTCTAGCGGAGGCGTAGGTGGCATGATAATATTATAGCTTACTGATAGACGGCATGTTTTGTCTTTGATGCGACAAATAAAAAGTTTTTTTGTTTTGTTTTTTTAAGTTGGCATTTGAAACGGAATAAAATCTAATTTTTTCAGGAACGAAATAAAAGTCTTTTATTTTCTTTTTTATTGGTTCTGTTCTTTGGCGTTACGAATTTTATTTTTACTATTATCTTTTCTTTTTTTTTAGCACTTATAGAGCAAAATTGTACTGTCGGAAATCCGACAATAGACGGAAGATTTACGGCCTGGGTCAGATAGTCGTTGAGGGTGGAGATTTAATGACTTTTGGATTTTCAGCTAAATGTTCGTTCATTCAGTGCCGTGACCAGAATAGGCAGGTATGCCCTAGGTTGGCCAAAACTTTTCCTACTAGATGCTATTTAAAAAAAAAAAACAAAGACATCTTACAGACATCGGCAGCCCATCCTTTAGTGATGCATCTTCCTTTGATGACTGGGATATAGAGAACCGCACAGTGTTTGTCTTTCACCTGGAATGATGATGATGATCACGATAAAAATAATAATAATAATAATAATAATAATAATAATAATAATAATAATAATAATAATAATAATAATAATAATAATAATAATAATATAATAATAATAATAACAATAACAATAACAATAATAATAATAATAACAATAACAATAACAATAACAATAATAATAATAATAATAATAATAATAATAATAATAATAATAATAATAATAATAACAATAATTAAAAAACCAGCACAGATAGACAAATAAGAGAACAAACCATTCACTCCTAATATGTTTTCAGGTTTCCCACAAGCAGTGACAGACCTGTTGTTGACATTGACAACAAGTAACATACAAATTTCAAAGGAGAATAACACCAATCTTGTCAACGTTAACACGTCAGGCGAATGAACTTCAACACTTGGACATGTCCGCAGGTATACACCGGATCAAATCCATTTTCAACTTAGTCTAACCTCCCATACTTGTTACCCACCACCTAAAAGTGCTATTATGTGTTGGGATGAGACTTCAAGTTGAAAAGTTAATCTGAAGTCATAATGATAATAAAAATAACAATCAAGTTTTAGTTTTTTGCAATAAAAAAACCAAGTGAGCTTTTATATAGCGCAATATCCACTAACAGTGCTCAAAGTGTTTTACAAAGGGTCCCTGACCGTAACATATAACATATAGAACGAGGCAGGATGCCTGTTCGGCGATTTTTTTTTCCAACATAGACAATGCTGTTAAAAGCCAGGTACTCATTTTACACCTGAGTACGGTGAGAGAATAAAAGTAAAGAGCCTTCTCCAAGGACTTAACTATGCGTCGAGCGAGGCTCAAACCCAGGACTTTCCGATCCAAATGAGAGTGTCACACCACAAGACCACATAACGGCATATAATAAAAGATTTTAAAGATGTATCCTCCCTCTCCCGATTACAAGAGAAAAACTGACTTTCTATGGGTCCCAGTTTGATCAACTCCAACGTATTCTTATCTGCAGATCTGATAACCCAAATTATTATGGGCTCATTGTTGTGATGGAAATAGTACTCTCAAACTAGTGCTAAATATGGTCCATGACGACAATATTAAAACAGGCCCATAAATGTGTTTGGTTATCAGACCTGCAAATATGTACACGTCGATAAACCCTTTTTCCTCTTTTGGCCTTTTAAAAATTGACATCAATTAAAATGGACCCATTCAAATGAGCCTAAATTTGGCAACAAACAAAAAAAAAAAACACAATAAAACAAAACAAAACAAACAAAAAATAATAATAATATGCGGCTATGTGATCTAGTGGTATGACACTTGGATCGGAAAGTCTTGGGTTCAAGCTCGATGCATATTTGTCTGTGTATTTCATTCATTCTGTTTATAAAGGGGAAAACCTGAAACGTCCACATTATCTGTTTTCGTTTATTAAATTGAAGCTTACATTCAATTTCACATTGTTATTTATTTCTTAAGAGTTTGAGCCTCAAGCAGCAACATTTACATTAGACAAAGAATGGGGAATTTGGGACTAACAAGAGATGTTGACTTTAAGCAAAGTCCACTGTAGCAAAATATCCACTAATTTTGAGCTTAAAGCCATTTAAAGACTTGTAGGACTCGACATGACGCCTGTGAGGTGCTCTTACCACGTATCTGCCAAGTACTCATTTAAACCTGAAGTTGTTTTTTTTTGGTTTTGTATTTGGGGGGGGGGGGGGTTTGGGGGGGGGGGGGGGGTTACATACATCAGGCTCATCCTAACAAATTAAAAAAAAAACCCAAAATCATTTTGAGACTAATTTACACATTCAGGCAGAACCTCTCTACTATTACGACAAATTGGTAGAATTACAAAACTTTGGCTCCCATTCCAGAACGTCATGACCATCTCTGGGTCATTAAAAATTATTGAAAATGAAAGTTGAAGCCAGACTACATCATTTTAAAGAATTTGAAGTGTTATTTATTTTAAAAGAATTCGAAGTGATATTTATTCCTTGTCAGGGAAACCTGTTGATTTTTAAAGTTGACTATGCTGACTTATATTGTTTATCTCCAATAAATTACAAATCTTAAAATATTCATGTAGGCAGGGATGCATTTAGGTCATTCTATATTTCTGTCTTACTAAAGCGCTTTACAAGGGGTCCCAGCCAACAGCAATACTTAATGTGTAGGGTGACACATGATGGCTGTTATGTGATAATACATTGGGGGGTGGGGGGGGGGGGGGGGCAGAGACAACTAGAGAATGCGAGTACATAGCCTTTTCCAAGGACTGAACTATATGCCGCTAGAGCAGGACTTGAAGTCTGGACCTTCCAATTCCAAGGTGAGTGTCATATTAGCTGCACCTTATACACCCCTGTGACACATACAACCCTAAAGCAGTAGTGGGAAATGTAAAAAAAAAACAACCCCCATAATTTACCAAATGAGTCTCTTTCATCTATTGCAGCAGTCTTTGAGTTGGTCGCCAATTTCTTGTCATCTTCTAGTCATCGCTTGAACTGGATACAGAACGCACTTCCCCAGATGCCTGCAACAGGAAAAATACAGAGAGAGGATACACGAGAGAGTTTATTTATCTTTGAATAGATTGAATTTACTTCATGGTTACTACAATTGCCAATATTTATCTAGGTATTAAATGTAAAGTTTTTAAAAATAAAAACAGCAAAAGTGAGCAAAACAAAACAAAACCAAAAGCACCAATTTCAAAATGGTGTGTTGACTAATAATTGATTCATTCTTTTATATAAAAAAGAAAATGGTTTTACAGCGATTGGATACGTTCAGCTTTAGGTCGTTTCTGCACCAATAAAAAAAATAAGATGTAAGAATAATCAAAGGATTAGATCTAGCTATCAGGCACCTAAGAAAAACACAATGAATGAAACACTAAGGATGATGGTGATGTCGATAATTCGTCTTTAGTATTTCATTAATGTTTTGTTGACAAAGGGGAAACCCAAAACGTCCAAACCATGAACATGTTGGTGGCTAATTTGATACCAATGTAATGATGATGATGATGTTGATGATGACAACGACGATGACGACGACGATGATGATGATGATGATGATGATGATGATGATGATGATGATGATGATGATGATGATGATGATGATGATGATGATGAATCATATCTGCCATGGAAGATCATAGCAGAGACCTTTTTTTTTACGTGTCGACAGGAGTATAATGGCATGGGACACAGTCATGACGTAATGGACACAGTCCTTCCTTGATTTTCTCTTTCTGGTCAAACAGTTTGGTGTCCAGTCTCTGGCAATAAAAAGAACTTATTTTGAGTGAACTTCGCTTAGCATTTTTACCAAGTTGTCAATTTAAATTGTGATTGTTGATTTTCTCATGTCATCTCCTAAAACGGCATGGTTTGTGTTTCGAAGTGTTCTTGTTTTCATTTTGTGATTGATTTATTAGATTGGTTTATATCTATGATACTTCTTTATCTTTCTTTTTTTTTTTTTTTTTTTTTTGTTTTTTTTTTTTTGCTTTTTGTCTTTTTGCCTTACACCTGTTTAGATTTTTTTTTAAAAGACTGAAAAAAAAAACTTGAGCTTTTATATAGGGCAATGTCTACTAAAATGGCAATTCCATAGAGGGCAATGTCTACTAAAATGGCAATTCCATAGAGGGCAATGTCTACTAAAATGGCAATTCCATAGAGGGCAATGTCTACTAAAATGGCAATTCCATAGAGGGCAATGTCTACTAAAATGGCAATTCCATAGAGGGCAATGTCTACTAAAATGGCAATTCCATAGAGGGCAATATCTACTAAAATGGCAATTCCATAGAGGGCAATATCTACTAAAATGGCAATTCCATAGAGGGCAATATCTACTAAAATGGCAATTCCATAGAGGGCAATATCTATAAAATGGCAATTCCATATAGGGCAATATCTATAAATGGCAATTCCATAGAGGGCAATATTATAAAATGGCAATTCCATATAGGGCAATATCTAATAAAATGGCAATTCCATTATGGGCAATTTTCTAGCTAAAATGGCAATTCCATATAGGGCAATATCTACTAAAATGGCAATTCCATATAGGGCAATATTACTAAATGGCAATTCCATAGAGGGCAATATCTATAAAATGGCAATTCCATAGAGGGCAATATCTACTAAAATGGCAATTCCATAGAGGGCAATATCTACTAAAATGGCAATTCCATTATAGGGCAATATCTACTAAATGGCAATTCCATAGAGGGCAATATCTATAAAATGGCAATTCCATATGGGCAATATTACTAAAATGGCAATTCATATAGGGCAATATCTAATAAAATGGCATTCCATATAGGGCAATATCTACTAATATGGCAATTCCATTATAGGGCAATATCTACTAAAATGGCAATTCCATAGAGGCAATATCTATTAAAATGGCAATTTCATATAGGGCAATATCTACTAAAATGGCAATTCCATATGGGCAATATCTACTAAAATGGCATTTCATTAAGGGCATATCTATATAATATGGCAATTCCATTATAGGGCAATATTTACTAAAATGGCAATTCATTAGGCAATTATTATAAATGGCAATTCTATAAGGGCATATTATAAAATGGCAATTCCATATAGGGCAATATCTACTAAAATGGCAATTCCATATAGGGCATATCTAACTAAAATGGCAATTCCATATAGGGCAATATCTACTAAAATGGCAATTCCATAGAGGGCATATCTAATAAAATGGCAATTCCACATAGGGCAATATCTACTAAAATGGCAATTCCATAGAGGGCAATATCTACTAAAATGGCAATTCCATATAGGGCAATATCTACTAAAATGGCAATTCCATATAGGGCAATATCTACTAAAAATGGCAATTCCATAAGGGCAATATCTACTAAAATGGCAATTCCTATAGGGCAATATCTTATATAAAATGGCAATTCCATATAGGGCAATATCTACTAAAATGGCAATTCCATATAGGGCAATATCTACTAAAATGGCAATTCCATATAGGGCAATATCTACTAAAATGGCAATTCCATATAGGGCAATATCTAACTAAAATGGCAATTCCATATAGGGCAATATCTACTAAAATGGCAATTCCATATAGGGCAATATCTATAAAATGGCAATTCCATATAGGGCAATATCTACTAAAATGGCAATTCCATATAGGGCAATATCTACTAAAATGGCAATTCCATATAGGGCAATATCTACTAAAATGGCAATTCCATATAGGGCAATATCTAATAAAATGGCAATTCCATATAGGGCAATATCTACTAAAATGGCAATTCCATATAGGGCAATATCTATAAATGGCAATTCCATATAGGGCAATATCTACTAAATGGCAATTCCATAGAGGGCAATATCTAATAAAATGGCAATTCCATATAGGGCAATATCTACTAAAATGGCAATTCCATATAGGGCAATATCTAACTAAAATGGCAATTCCATATAGGGCAATATCTACTAAAATGGCAATTCCATATAGGGCAATATCTACTAAAATGGCAATTCCATATAGGGCAATATCTACTAAAATGGCAATTCCATATAGGGCAATATCTATAAAATGGCAATTCCATATAGGGCAATATCTACTAAAATGGCAATTCCATATAGGGCAATATCTACTAAAATGGCAATTCCATAGAGGGCAATATCTAATAAAATGGCAATTCCATATAGGGCAATATCTACTAAAATGGCAATTCCATAGAGGGCAATATCTAATAAAATGGCAATTCCATATAGGGCAATATCTACTAAAATGGCAATTCCATAGAGGGCAATATCTATAAAATGGCAATTCCATATAGGGCAATATCTACTAAAATGGCAATTCCATATAGGGCAATATCTACTAAATGGCAATTCCATATAGGGCAATATCTAATAAAATGGCAATTCCATATAGGGCAATATCTACTAAAATGGCAATTCCATTAGGGCAATATCTAATAAAATGGCAATTCCATATAGGGCAATATCTACTAAAATGGCAATTCCATAGAGGGCAATATCTAATAAAATGGCAATTCCATATAGGGCAATATCTACTAAAATGGCAATTCCATATAGGGCAATATCTACTAAAATGGCAATTCCATTAGGGCAATATCTACTAAAATGGCAATTCCATATAGGGCAATATCTACTAAAATGGCAATTCCATATAGGGCAATATCTAATAAAATGGCAATTCCATATAGGGCAATATCTACTAAAATGGCAATTCCATATAGGGCAATATCTACTAAAATGGCAATTCCATATAGGGCAATATCTAATAAAATGGCAATTCCATATAGGGCAATATCTACTAAAATGGCAATTCCATATAGGGCAATATCTACATAAAATCAATGGCAAATTACACATTCATAGGGCAATATCTACTAAAATGGCAATTCCATATAGGGCAATATCTACTAAAATGGCAATTACCATATAGGGCAATATTACTATAATGGCAATTCCATATAGGGCAATATCTACTAAAATGGCAATTCCATTAGAGGCAATATCTAATAAAATGGCAATTACATATAGGGCAATATTTACTAAAATGGCAATTCCATATAGGGCAATATCTACTAAAATGGCAATTCCATAGAGGGCAATATCTAATAAAATGGCAATTCCATATAGGGCAATATCTACTAAAATGGCAATTCCATAGAGGGCAATATCTATAAAATGGCAATTCCATTAGGGCAATATCTACTAAAATGGCAATTCCATAGAGGGCAATATCTAATAAAATGGCAATTACATATAGGGCAATATTTACTATAATGGCAATTCCATATAGGGCAATATCTATAAAATGGCAATTCATAAGGGCAATATTAATAAAATGGCAATTCCATATAGGGCAATATCTACTAAAATGGCAATTCCATAGAGGGCAATATCTAATAAAATGGCAATTCCATATAGGGCAATATTTACTAAAATGGCAATTCCATATAGGGCAATATCTACTAAAATGGCAATTCCATAGAGGGCAATATCTACTAAAATGGCAATTCCATAGAGGGCAATATCTACTAAAATGGCAATTCCATATAGGGCAATATCTACTAAAATGGCAATTCCATATAGGGCAATTTCTACTAAAATGGCAATTCCATATAGGGCAATATCTACTAAAATGGCAATTCCATATAGGGCAATATCTACTAAAATGGCAATTCCATATAGGGCAATGTCTACTAAAATGGCAATTCTATATAGGGCAATGTCTACTAAAATGGCAATTCTATATAGGGCAATGTCTACTAAAATGGCAATTCTATATAGGGCAATATCTACTAAAATGGCAATTCCATATAGGGCAATATCTACTAAAATGGCAATTCCATGAAAATGTCAACCGAAGGGATGTTTTACAAATTCTTAAGAACATATAAAAATTTGGTACCAATTTGTTGGAAAATCATTCAGGATTATGAATATAAGGATATTTCGTGCATATTTGTGGTACAGGATGCTTATTGTAGCTTTATGTAAGGGTATCCCCTACTTGAAGAACGAAAAGAATATTTTCTCAACATTATAAATCTTGCAACTTCTACAAAATTATAGCCACCTTTGCTGTTGTTTATTGATATTAAAACAATTTTAAGTATCAGGAACCTATACAAACATTCAAATTTACGATTTTAATGAAATCTTGTCCTCATCGGTCGTTTTAATGACCTTGGGAAATTGTATGTCAGTCCGTTATCGTTAAAACAGTATTTTTTCATCTACAAAAGACGTGATTGTTGTACTCACTATTTCAGATGTTCTGTTCTTACATGAATGACTTTAGCACTGTAATATAATTGTTCAAGAAATTTATCATTTAAGGTATTATTGTTTGGTAACGGACTGACATTTTTTTACGGTAACAGACTTGACTAATTCTATTTTTACTCAAAGACATTATATAAGAGTTGTATTTGAAGTCTCAAGAGTAATGTCCACTCCAAGGTGTTTCAACTGATCAGGCAGCCATTTTATAAACATTTGGGTCATAAAATCTCAAACACTGGTCTTCAACATCAAGCCTGCCATTTTGCAATGGGCAAGTTGAATCTTTTAGAGCTCGTGAATCTTTTGGTCACTAGAAGACTTTTGCTATGTTTGAATTGAGGGGAAAACACTGTTTATTGTTCTACAATATCCTAATGATGATGGAGCCAGTAGTAGTCGTCTGTTAAAGGGGCAAGAAGCCCTGGAAGGAAAAAAAAAGAAGTCAA
>NC_088364.1:188423-280923 GCF_034508935.2 Berghia stephanieae
CGACATGGCTTTTTGACTCAGAATATATCTTCAGTGCCTGAAAGATGTGCGCAATGCGCAATAATATCACTGAATCCTCCTGGTGTCCAGTTAGAATTAGAACATACATCACCAAAAATCAAACAATAAAAATTAAAAACAATGAAGCGTTTTACAGCTTCACTTGCAGTAATCCATTCAATAGTTTTCAAATTATTAATTAAATCGGCGCTGTCTCCTCGGTGCGCTAGCAACTAAGTTAAAATTCACTTGTTTGTGTGGGCCTGAATCTTTCACCACTATTTTCTCTTGAGGAGATAAGTTAGCGTCTGAATTGATTATCAATTTAAAAAATCAACACGATTCATGATTGAAATAAAGAAAGTTTTTTTTTTTTTTTTTTTTTATGATTCAAGAAATATTTCCAAAGATAAAAACAGGGAGGTTTCATAAACAATGACAACCGCGTTAAGTCAGGTTTACAAAATAATTTCCTCTGAATATTAACGGTATGACACTCAACTTTAAAAGAATTTATTTAAAATCCACATTAACTTCCAACAACTCACTTGTTACCGAACTTCACACTACACAATACAAGTTGCCTAGCGTTCTTAAACTCCATTGGGTCAGGGATTCTATTTATAGTACAACGGGGCTCTTCTCGGTGAATTCTTTGTTTATGTTCTTTTTGATGTTTAATATCCATTTAAGCAAAACCAACAATGATAAAATATATATTAATTGCCATTCTCTTCATCCGTATATTTTATTGAAGCCAAGCTTCTTTCAATGATAAAACTGAAATGGTATCCCTAGTAGGAACTCAGGGCGTGACCTGTGCTGGTCGTGATGGTTGGGGATGGAGGGTGGGGGGAGACGGGAATACTCACGAACTTTCTTTACAACAGTCGCCGACCGTAGACTGGGGAAACAAACCCTTCCCCGCCACACCACAAATTTCCCTCATTGTCACTTCGCGCAGACAACAGGGGGAAAGATGAAAGGTGCCGCTTAACGACGAAGATGCTACCTATCGAAGGAGAGACGCACGAGTGTTGACGAAAGTCAGCAAATGCTAAATTCAAAACAAAAAGCAGTATGTGCTAAATTTTTAATTTCATCAGAATTTTAAAATTGAGGTTTATTGTTTAGTTGACATGCTAATCTACGGAAAATATAGGGCGGCACAAAATCTGAAGAAAAGAAAAAAGGAATTCAAGAAATGAATAACTCAAAAACCAGCGACTTCTTATACTATTACACGATGATCAAAAACCAGCGACATCCCTATATTATGAAGTCCTGGTCGAAAACACATCCACACACGAGCGGTGGTTGATGCTTATCGGTCGGTGACAGGGACAGAAAAACACAGACAGAAAAACACAAACAGAAAAGAACATTCTAACATTTTTCTTGTCAAAAATGAAACGAGTGAAATATTTATTAGACAAGTAAGTAGTTTGTACAAATGATGCGATAACTCACGTAATGTTAAAAGTAATATGAACTGTATATTGGATAAACAACCAGGGACACGTACTCGTACTATGAGATTATAGTAATTCATCCCACTCAATGGGGTAAAGGGTGTCTTGTATTTTGTATGCAACAGGAAATGGTTCAGACGACAGAAGGAAGTCTTGGGTTCAGTAGCAGACGTCATCGTACAGTGATTCGTTTGGAATAAACAAAAAACAAAAACAAAACAGCATCTCGTTTACTGCCGCTATGTATGATTGGGGCTGCCAGATGGTCACGTGCAAAATTGGCCACAGAGGAACGCGTTTCTATAATTTTATTTTTTAATATAAATTTTATTTTTAAAATTAAAAAGAAAAGTTTTCTCCTAGTGTAGTCGATTATTTTTTTTTTTATTTTTTTTTTGTTAATTAAAACCAATGAGTTTTTCAAGGGAGTCAGAATGCTTGGGGTGTTTGTGTGTCTGGCCACGTGAGGTTCCACTTTTGAAGTCGACGAAATATGGCTATCTGGCAAGCTCTCAAGCGATATGCAGCATCGGATCTAAGGTCACGTGATAGAGGATAGCTTGGGTTGCTGTTGGCTTCAGCTGACAAGAAACGGAGAAGGAAAGAATGGAGACTACCTCAGGCCTCCCCCTACCATGTGTTAGGGTAGTGGCAAGGTCAGTGTCATTCAATAGTATAATTGTGCATGTGGCGCTCTACCCTAGACCTAGATACGGAGAGAAAATTATAAATTGATTACGGGGGAAGGTGGGGGGGGGGGGGGTTGACCCACAAACGACCGAGGTGTTGGGCTTCGGGAGACCATGATACGACATCAAAGAGAAAAGGCCGCTGGTACTTGGATGGTGGAAATGGTTGGGGGGGGGGGGGTGGGAGGGGGGTAGTGACAATCAGCATGGGATGTATACATTAACATTAATAATATAGGCAATAGATGACCATCGATATGTATTGTTTGTGTATTGTTTGTATATGTTTGTGTATGTGTGTGTGTGTGTGTGTGCGCGCGTGTGTGTGAAAAGGATTACACAAAAACACCTTTGTCTGTAGCATCCAAATGATTACGTATACGATAAATTTGAAAACCACATTGTTTGAATCAGCTGTCAAAAAGGAGAACATTTATCTTTGTTTCACAAAAATAGGCTTAGAAATAACATTTTTTTCAAGTCGATTGATTTTGAAAAAAATATTGCTCAAATTTTTTAAATTAATGATAATTTCTTTATTTTCCGGTCGATTATCTTGATTTAAATCTCATTTTTCAATTCTCAATGCGACGAGCACACTGATGAATCTCGTGTGATTCAAAATCGTTTAAAACAATAAATGCGTTGTTTTTTTTTAATATATATATATATATATATATATATATATATATATATATATATATATATATATATATATCCAACGTAAAAAGTTTTAAATACCTAGGTTCAATAGTGACAACAGATGGAAGATGTAACCGAGACATACGAGCAAGAATAACTCAAGCCAAACAGGCCTTCGTGGACCTCGGAAACATTTTGAAAAACAAACAGATGTCGTTCGGGATTAGATTCCGAGTCTTGAAGTGCTACGTGTGGCCAATCTTGTTATACGGATGCGAAAGCTGGACTACAAATGCAGAAACACAAAAGAACATTGAAGCTTTTGAAATGTGGTGTTTGAGAAGGATGCAGAGAATATCGTATACTGCACACAAAACGAACGAAGAAGTGCTAAAACAAACATACCAACAAAGGAAATTAATGCCCTTAATAGCGGATCGACAACTATCCTTTTTCGGACACATAGTAAGGAAAGATAAGAATGAATACCTGGCAAGTTGTGGAAAAATACCTGGTAAACGCGCCCGGGGGAGTCAAAGAAAAACACTCATAGACCAATGTAGGGCTTCACCAACCTAACAATCCAAGAGCTGTTTGAAAAAGCAAGAGACAGGGAGGAATGGAGAGAGATAATTCATGCAGTATCCGAAGCCTGGACCAGGCACGGAACCTAGAAGATATATATATATATATATATATATATATATATATATATATATATATATATATATATATATATATATATATATATATATATATACTGAGAGTTCTGCCTCACTAATTAATTCATGAGCGTTGAGTTGGTGATGCAACTATTACATACAAGACCTTGCAGTCGAGTCGGCAGGGCTTTTGGGTTACACAACCACTATTTACCCATCGGTCAGCGGTACTCTTTGATGTATACAACACTCACCGCCTTTACGCAAAGTCGCCTGTCCATAAATCAAGAGATGATCTCAGCTGTCAAACGAGCAATCGATGATGGGATAAGAATCTCAAGATCTCATATAATAAGGTAAGTTTTGGAGAGGTGATATCCCCCCACCCGTCATCGGACAGAACTTTCATTGCGTTATATCATATAAGCTCCGCCTCCTCTTTCTATTCCGGAGTGACGAGATTAGTGACGAGATTAGACGAGAGGACGCGAGAAAAAATTGATCACGTGTTCGGGCTACTTCGGCGTCTAACTATAACTTGGTGATAACGATGCCGGACGATGACAGAGATGGTGGTTATTTGTTCGGTAGGTCAGTGGTAAGATGTCTCTTCTTGTCACAAAAGTCAAGCGATAATGAACGTTGTTAGTGGTCGGGTGAGTGACAGTGATCGTGGAAAATTGTGATCCCGACGTTATGTCCTTGTGTAAGAAACTTATAACACATTACCTCATTTGACCCAGGTGTGGATGAACACCTGGCTGTAGGTTGTCAAGAATATTGTAAAGTGTTATTACAAAAAAAACAGGCGACTAGTACTGTATGAAATGGAAATATGCATTATAGGCCTGCTGGGGGGAGTAAATAAAATATTGTGAAGGGTATTGAGCATTGAATTTATACACATGCTAGACCACTCTGATCCCCAAATGACTGTTTAACGTTCCCATAATAAGCAAACGGAAACTGAAAAATCTTTCTCTGTCGGAGGCCCCGAAAGTTGAGATGAGGAATTAATCAAAGACGCCCCCGAGCTTAGTAATATAATATAAACATCACTTGTTCATGCTTCAAAGTACTCTAATCTTGCTCTGGAGCATATGGATTAAGAAAATGATATAAATCTACAAAACTAAACCGACAGTTTTTGGTATCTAAATTATTTAAATTATTGCTATTGGGGTATCGGCGTAATTTTAGTTTAAGTTCTATTAAACAACTTCAAAACAACGAGGCATAATGACATTTTATAAAGTACTTCAGAACATGAAAATAAATCATGCCAAAGTATTGTTTCAACTAAGATATTGATGAAAAGTGTCATTCCTAATATCATTTTATGCATTGGTTGTAAACTTCACCAGAAATAAAATCAGACAGAGAATTCTAAGCTCAT
The DNA here is from genome assembly GCF_034508935.2 of Berghia stephanieae. Lineage (NCBI taxonomy): Eukaryota > Metazoa > Mollusca > Gastropoda > Nudibranchia > Aeolidiidae > Berghia > Berghia stephanieae. The sequence continues at coordinate 193,285 of NC_088364.1, forward strand.
TTTTTAAAGAAATGGAATGATCTATAATTTCCCCTTTTGCCACAATTTGCATATGGTGACATCTTGACCCCAAGATATTGATAAACCTGTACACAATACACGTTAGATGGATGAACGAATGTTATGATAATAATATAGATAGTATGCGCTTGGCTAAGAAGCTCACAACATTACCATCCGGAAGTATAATGGACCAACACACAAAACTGTGTGTAACTTAAACGTTTATAGACTGGAATTACTCATAAACGCGAATGGCAACAACAATACCAAAGACCCGAGTGACGTCAACTTCATTCTATCTATTGAAGGAACGACATTGACGTCACTCAACGCTTGTTATTGTATTAAGGCAGCCATTTTGGTAATTAGTTCGCACTCAATTATATCAAGCAGACTTTTAACGTTCAAGGTTACTCGTAGTTTTGTGTGTGAGAGCATTTTACTTAAACTCATAGCATCACTACCCGCCCAAGGTTTTCGTATTATATGTAGTAAAAGTTATAATAATGCTACGAGAGAGAGAGAGAGAGAGAGAGAGAGAGAGAGAGAGAGAGAGAGAGAGAGAGGGGGGGGGGGGGAATGCTGTATACAAAAAAAAAATAATTTAAAAAAAAACTTGCGCTATATAACCGCTATATTCAATAAATGTGCGCAAATCACTTTATAAGGGTCCTTAGCCAACAGCGAAACATGTTAGACGAGACATGACCACTGTTAGGCGATATTACAACTGTTTCCCAACAGAGACGGTGAACAAGGTGAGAGAATGCGAGTAAAGAGCCTTTTCCAAGGACTCAATTATGCGGCGCTCAAAGCGGGACTCGAACCCAGTACCTTCTGATCCGAAAGCGAGTGTCATACCACAAGACCACATGCATAGCCGCACAAGAAAGTGATGAGAGAGAATAGATACCTATGTATTGAAGTGGGGGGGGGGGGGAGAGCGGATGGAGTGAGTAAAGTTTTTGGATATGTATAGAAGGAACCAAATTGACGTCACTCATCTCTTTGTTATTGTTTTCAGACACCCATTTTTGTGATAAGTTCTCATTAAAATATATCAGACTATAAACGTTCAAGGTTCCATGTAGATTTGTGGGCTGGAGCGTTATTTCTCGTTGGCGGACTTTGTGAGTATTTTACTTTAACACAGAGCATTAATAAAAGGAATGAAGTTGACATCACTCAACAAGTTGTTATTGCTTTTAGACAGCAAAAGAAACGAACAACAGCAAATACTTGCTACCCTTTCGATAGGACCCTAGCCTATCGCAAAATACTTTGGCCAGATCTAGACAGACCCAGCTACCCAAAGACTGCTGGACAGGGGAGTAAGAAAAAAATCTCGACTGCACCCGAGATCGATCTCGGTCCCATTGCGTGTGAGGCGGGTGCTCTACCAAGTGAGCCATTGGGACCCCTGAAACTAAATAAAACACATAAATATTTATTGTGTGGCTTTGTTGCAAATCTATAATTACCTTCTATTTAGTACATTAACTTTCAGAACTTCCATATATTATAGGCACCACTCGGGGAAGACCAGTGATCATACACCAAATGTCATAAGTTATATATAATATATAGATATTGGAAGAACTTCCATATACAGGCACCACTCACAGAAGACCCGTGATCATACACCAAATGTCATAAGTTATATATAATACATAGATATTGGAAGAACTTCCATATACATGCACCACTCACAGAAGACCCATGATCGTACACCAAATGTCATAGGTTATATATAATACATAGATATTGGAAGAACTTCCATATATAGGCACCACTCACAGAAGACCCGTGATCATACACCAAATGTCATAAGTTATATATAATACATAGATATTGGAAGAACTTCCATATACATGCACCACTCACAGAAGACCCATGATCGTACACCAAATGTCATAGGTTATATATAATACATAGATATTGGAAGAACTTCCATATACAGGCACCACTCACAGAAGACCCGTGATCATACACCAAATGTCATAGGTTATATATAATACATAGATATTGGAAGAACTTCCATATACATGCACCACTCGGGGAAGACCAGTGATCATACACCAAATGTCATAGGTTATATATAATACATAGATATTGGAAGAACTTCCATATACATGCACCACTCACAGAAGACCAGTGATCATACACCAAATGTCATAGGTTTATATATAATACATAGATATTGGAAGAACTTCCATATACAGGCACCACTCACAGAAGACCAGTGATCATACACCAAATGTCATAAGTTATATATAATACATAGATATTGGAAGAACTTCCATATACATGCACCACTCGGGAAGACCAGTGATCATACACCAAATGTCATAAGTTATATATAATACATAGATATTGGAAGAACTTCCATATACAGGCACCACTCACAGAAGACCCGTGATCATACACCAAATGTCATAAGTTATATATAATACATAGATATTGGAAGAACTTCCATATACATGCACCACTCACAGAAGACCTATGATCGTACACCAAATGTCATAGGTTATATATAATACATAGATATTGGAAGAACTTCCATATATAGGCACCACTCACAGAAGACCCGTGATCATACACCAAATGTCATAAGTTATATATAATACATAGATATTGGAAGAACTTCCATATACATGCACCACTCACAGAAGACCCGTGATCATACACCAAATGTCATAGGTTATATTAATACATAGATATTGGAAGAACTTCCATATACATGCACCACTCGGGGAAGACCAGTGATCATACACCAAATGTCATAGGTTATATATAATACATAGATATTGGAAGAACTTCCATATACATGCACCACTCACAGAAGACCAGTGATCATACACCAAATGTCATAGGTTATATATAATACATAGATATTGGAAGAACTTCCATATACAGGCACCACTCACAGAAGACCAGTGATCATACACCAAATGTCATAAGTTATATATAATACATAGATATTGGAAGAACTTCCATATACATGCACCACTCACAGAAGACCAGTGATCATACACCAAATGTCATAAGTTATATATAATACATAGATATTGGAAGAACTTCCATATACATGCACCACTCACAGAAGACCCATGATCGTACACCAAATGTCATAGGTTATATATAATACATAGATATTGGAAGAACTTCCATATATAGGCACCACTCACAGAAGACCCGTGATCATACACCAAATGTCATAAGTTATATATAATACATAGATATTGGAAGAACTTCCATATACATGCACCACTCACAGAAGACCCGTGATCATACACCAAATGTCATAAGTTATATATAATACATAGATATTGGAAGAACTTCCATATACATGCACCACTCACAGAAGACCCGTGATCATACACCAAATGTCATAGGTTATATATAATACATAGACATTGGAAGAACTTCCATATATAGGCACCACTCACAGAAGACCCGTGATCATACACCAAATGTCATAGGTTATATATAATACATAGATATTGGAAGAACTTCCATATACATGCACCACTCACAGAAGACCAGTGATCATACACCAAATGTCATAAGTTATATATAATACATAGATATTGGAAGAACTTCCATATACATGCACCACTCACAGAAGACCCGTGATCATACACCAAATGTCATAGGTTATATATAATACATAGATATTGGAAGAACTTCCATATACAGGCACCACTCACAGAAGACCCGTGATCATACACCAAATGTCATAGGTTATATATAATACATAGATATTGGAAGAACTTCCATATACATGCACCACTCACAGAAGACCCGTGATCATACACCAAATGTCATAGGTTATATATAATACATAGATATTGGAAGAACTTCCATATACAGGCACCACTCACAGAAGACCCGTGATCATACACCAAATGTCATAGGTTATATATAATACATAGATATTGGAAGAACTTCCATATACAGGCACCACTCACAGAAGACCCGTGATCAGACACCAAATATCATAGGTTATATATAATACATAGATATTGGAAGAACTTCCATATTAGGCACCACTCAGGGAAGACCCGTGACCAGACAACAAATGTCATAAGTTATATATAATACATAGATATTGGAAGAACTTCCATATTAGGCACCACTCAGAGAAGACCCGTGATCAGACACCAAATATCATAGGTTATATATAATACATAGATATTGGAAGAACTTCCATATTAGGCACCACTCACAGAAGACCTGTGATCAGACAACAAATGTCATAAGTTATATATAATACATAGATATTGGAAGAACTTCCATATACAGGCACCACTCACAGAAGACCCGTGATCAGACAACAAATGTCATAAGTTATATATAATACATAGATATTGGAAGAACTTCCATATACATGCACCACTCACAGAAGACCCGTGATCAGACAACAAATGTCATAAGTTATATATAATACATAGATATTGGAAGAACTTCCATATACAGGCACCACTCACAGAAGACCCGTGATCAGACAACAAATGTCATAAGTTATATATAATACATAGATATTGGAAGAACTTCCATATACATGCACCACTCACAGAAGACCCGTGATCAGACAACAAATGTCATAAGTTATATATAATACATAGATATTGGAAGAACTTCCATATACAGGCACCACTCACAGAAGACCCGTGATCAGACAACAAATGTCATAAGTTATATATAATACATAGATATTGGAAGAACTTCCATATACATGCACCACTCACAGAAGACCCGTGATCAGACAACAAATGTCATAAGTTATATATAATGCGGACCCTCCATAGACCACGCCACACAGAAAGTCAGTAATTAACATGCCAAGGGCTTTGAATGCTCCCTTCATAGGACACACGACATCAATATATAAATTACTTGTCAGATCCCACCTGGACTTTGCCAGCCCCATTTGGTCACCATTGAGTACAAAATTGATAGAGCAAATCGAATTAGTGCAGCGAAGATCAACAAAACAACTACCTGGGATGAAGAACTTGAGTTATGCGAAGAGATTGAAGAAGTTGAAACTACCAACACTAAGTTACAGGAGAGCCAGGGGGGAGATGATAGAAACTTACAAAATACTGATGGGAAAATATGACAAAGAAACTTTATTAAGAAAATTTATTAAGATGTCAAGTTGTTCCAAGAACAGGAAATAGAGGTCAACAACTGAAAATTTACTATCAGCATTCTAAAACATTACTGGAAAAAAATTCATTTGCTCTAAGAGTCGCCAACGTATGGAACAGTTTACCAACATCTGTTGTAACTGCGAATTCCGTAAAACGTTTAAAATCCTTCTTGATAAGTTCTGGTCAGACCAAGAAATGTTATATGATAACTTGAAAGCCAAAATTAAATTAACTGGAAGTGGGGCAGAAATGCAGTCAAAGACAATTGAGTCCGGTGAAGAGGAGCCTTAAAGGGAGCTGTATCGGAAACCTACTTTAAGTAACTATAAGTAAGTAATGGCACGGCATCTTTCTTATTGTTTTTAGCCAGCCAATTTTTATGAGTAGTTCTCACTAAATAGACAGCATTGACACACAGCATCTAGACAAGCGTCAAATCCAAATGATTATAAGCAATTGCTATTGTCCCTCTCGGTTCGATAGCCCAGTTGGTAGAGCACTTGCTTCACACGCAAAGGGACAGTGATCGATCTCGGGTGCAGTCGCGGTTTTCTGGACCCCCTGTCCACCCAGCAGTGATTGGGTAGCTTGATCTGTTAGATCTCGCAGAAAGTATTTTGCGATAGACTAGCATCCTATCTACAGGATAGAAAGCATATGCTATTTTGTCCATTTCACACAATAGAGACTGGGATAAATTCCGGCTCCACTGGCCTATTGACTACTTTTTTCAACTGTATTTCCCCTTTCATAGTATAGAATCAACGGTATTTCCCCTTTCATAGTAGAGAATCAACTGTATTTCCCCTTTCATAGTATAGAATCAACTGTATTTCCCCTTTCATAGAATAGAATCAACTGTATTTCCCCTTTCATAGAATAGAATCAACTGTATTTCCCTTTCATAGTATAGAATCAACTGTATTTCCCCTTTCATAGAATAGAATCAACTGTATTTCCCCTTTCATAGTATAGAATCAACGGTATTTCCCCTTTCATAGAATAGATTCAACTGTATTTCTTTCCCCTTTCATAGTATAGAATCAACTGTATTTCCCCTTTCAAGTATAGAATCAACTGTATTTCCCTTTCAAGTATAGAATCAACTGTATTTCCCCTTTCATAGTATAGAATCAACTGTATTTCCTTCCCTTTCATAGTATAAATCAACTGTATTTCCCCTTTCATAGTATAGAATCAACTGTATTCCCTTTCTAGTATATAATCACTGTTTTCCCCTTTCATAGTATAGAATCAACTGTATTTCCCCTTTCATAGTATAGAATCAACTGTATTATTTCCTCCTTTCATAGTATAGAATCAACTGTATTTCCCTTTCATAGTATAGAATCAACTGTATTTCCCCTTTCATAGTATAGAATCAACTGTATTTCCCCTTTCATAGTATAGAATCAACTGTATTTTCCATTCCTTTATAAACACTTTTCCCCTTTCATAGTATAGAATCATTATTCCTTATTGATACTTATTTCCCCTTTCATAGTATAGAATCAACTGTATTTCCTCGTATTTTCCCCTTTCATAGTATAGAATCAACTGTATTCCTTTAGTATATACTTTTCCCCTTTCATAGATAGAATCAACTGTATATTTTCCCTCTTTCCATTAGTATAGAATCAACTGTATTTCCCCTTTCATAATATAGAATCAACTGTATTTCCCCTTTCATAGTATAGAATCAACTGTATTTCCCCTTTCATAGTATAGAATCAACTGATATTTCCCCTTTCATAGTATAGAATCAACTGTATTTCCCCTTTCATAGAATAGAATCAACTGTATTCTTTCCCCTTTCATAGTATAGAATCAACTGTATTTCCCCTTTCATAGTATAAATCAACTGTATTTCCCTTTCATAGTATAGAATCAACTGTATTTCCTTTTTTCCTTCCCTTTCATAGTATAGAATCAGATTCAATGTATCTTTTTCCCCTTTCATAGTATAGAATCAACTGTATTTCCCCTTTCATAGTATAGAATCAACTGTATTTCCCCTTTCATAGTATAAATCAACTGTATTTCCCCTTTCATAGTATATAATCAACTGTATTTCCCCTTTCATAGTATAGAATCAACTGTATTTCCCCTTTCATAGTATAGAATCAACTGTATTTCCCCTTTCATAGTAATAGAATCAACTGTATTTCCCCTTTCATAGTATAGAATCAACTGTATTTCCCCCTTTCATAGAATAGAATCAACTGTATTTCCCCTTTCATAGATAGAATCAACTGTATTTCCCCTTTCATAGTATAGAATCAACTGTATTTCCCCTTTCATAGTATAGAATCAACTGTATTTCCCCTTTCATAGTATAGAATCAACTGTATTTCCCCTTTCATAGTAAAGATTCAACTGTATTTCCCCTTTCATAGTATAGAATCAACTGTATTTCCCCTTTCATAGTATAGAATCAACTGTATTTCCCCTTTCATAAAATATAATCAACTGTATTTCCCCTTTCAAAGTATAGAATCAACTGTATTTCCCCTTTCATAGTATAGAATCAACTGTATTTCCCCTTTCATAGTATATAATCAACTGTATTTCCCCTTTCATAGTATAGAATCAACTGTATTTCCCCTTTCATAGTATAGAATCAACTGTATTCCCCTTTCATAGTATAGAATCAACTGTATTTCCCCTTTCATAGAATAGAATCAACTGTATTTCCCCTTTCATAGTATAGAATCAACTGTATTTCCCCTTTCATAGTATAGAATCAACTGTATTTCCCCTTTCATAGAATAGAATCAACTGTATTTCCCCTTTCATAGTATAGAATCAACTGTATTTCCCCTTTCATAGAATAGAAACCTCGGGATAAACCAACCATTCTACAACAACATTAAAAACTACTACTACTACTATTACAACTACTACCACTATGATAACTACTACTTCTACTACAATTACAACAACAATTACTGTGGGGTAGTTGCACACATATGTAATGGCTTATGATCGCATAGTGGTGTTTTTCATAGATGGTAGTATTATCCTTTGCGTTGTGTTGTAGATGTTAATAATGACGAAAGAGTTCAAGGGCCGGTGATGATAATTGAATGCACAATATCAAGACATTCAAATAAAAGTCCAGATTCCAAGTTTCATTTCTTACAGTTTTATTTGTTTGTGATAAATTCAAAATCCAAATCATGATAAATTCCAAATCCAAATCAAATAGCATGGTCATAATTCAATCAGTTTCATAAATTCCAAATCCGTAAAATCAGTCCACATGTAAAGTCAATTTTGCCTAAGTAACCATTTTCAATATACGTGGAATATTTCTAAGTCCGTAAAAGCAAATAAATGATGGTGAGCACAAAAGGTTTAAAGTGTGCAGCTCATGGTCAAGTAGAATCAGAATCAAAAGGTAGAATGATCCCCGTTTGATCAGACACACTGTTTTATATCCTATTGTAAACTGTCCCACAATTCCTTTCACCAAAGGTCAGTTTTACGCCTAAATAATCAAAGGTCGTACGCCTAAATAATCCGTACGCCCAAATAACAAATACGATACGCCCAAATAATATCGTAAGCCTAAATGATGAATACCAACTATAATTTGATGCTATTATCCCCAATAACCAAGTAACACCGATCAAAGAAAGTAATTTTCTAGTACTCAATATAATGACCAATCCTTAACTTTGGAACGTAAAACTGACCTAGACTACTCAATATAATGACCACGTTTAACTGATATACAAGCACTGTGAACTCATTAAACCCACTTGCTATAAGCTAACTCTCTTACATACGCCCCTTTCTTAGAATTTAAATTGACTTTAAAACAATTTCAATTCAAAAAAAAATTACAGTGAGAGATTAAATATATATATGTAATGTCCAACTAAAATGTAATAAATAAATGTTAAAATGATAATACTTTATACCAGTTAAATATTTAAAAAAACTTTAAACTTTAAATTCAAAAACACCAAAGTTGATTACAACATTCATATATATATCAATTATAGGTTTTATAGTATTACAACATTGATAAATTCACAAACATCAAATTTGATTACAACATCTAAATAGATATATATATATCGATTATAGATTTTTTTTCTTTCAAATTACAACATCAACAGTAAGGTATCTATCATTTAAAAGTGATTAAAATTTAAATTTACCAACACGAAAGTTGATTAAACATTTATATATTTATCGATTATACTTTTTAAGGCATTACAACATTGACAGTAAGATATCAATTAATTAAAAGTTCAAAGAAAAAATATCTTTTCACCTTAAATTCCATCTTCATAGCAATAAAAGTGTTTTAATTCTCGTCATATCCCATCACACATAAATAGTATTGCGTAAAAAAGGATGGTTCAAATTCCATTTGTGATATACTCCCGTTTTCTTATTCAATCTCAAATTCAACTCTTTACGACATGGGTGATAATCTCAGCTTCCATGTATGTCTACTCATTTACTGACATATCAAAACCAGTACCTTGTATATTCCCTTATATTGTATGATTCCATTTAAACAACATTATTACATTAATTCCTACTTATAATATGTGGTACAAATAATGTATTATAGACATCTAGATTCAAATACGAAGAATTATATTTCAATTAGTAATAAAAAAAAATATTTAAAAATAAATCATAATAATAACAGTATCATCCTTTTAAAATTCAAGTTGAAGTTATTATCATTCATTGTTCATTGTTGATGTTTCAATTTTTTAAGCTTTTTAAGTCATCAGGGTGTAGTTTACAACTTCATTGATATCAAATTGTTCTTTGTGGTCATCCATCAGAGGTCACATTTCTCAGTAATTCGTTCGTTTTGAGAATGGTCATCCTGTAAAAATTGTCAGTAATTGTTAATTAAGTCATTGTCTCCATTTAGAATGAGTTTTCGTGTAATGAAAAAATTATATCAACTATAAGAGTTGAGGTGATTGTATCTAGTCTACGTGTTGCATTGTTGTGTGTGTTGTGGTCACTGAATAGCCCAAGTGTCATAAATTCACTGTATTTATTGTTAATTAATTAAAAACTTTTTCCTTTGTAAATGTCTTAGAATTATCACAATAATGTCTTCACATTCAAATATTTAGCGTTGAATAAATAATCAAACAATAGTCTGTCCGGCTTGTTCACATCACATATTTAGTGTTTGTAAATAATCGGTCATTAGTCTGTCCGACTTATTCATATTTAGTACAGTGTAAATAACTAAATAAGTAAAATCTAACATAGTATGTGATTGTGGGCTGTTACTAAAGTGACCAACTTTTGCAATTAGTGTGTTGTATTTGTTCGAGTCTTTTGAATTGGGACGAAAAAAGACTCTACAGGTAGCAAACGTATGCTTAACCTGTTGGGTTGTTTCTTGGTCTTGTGACGTCGCTGTAATCCATTCATCTCCGGCATCTGGGTCGATTCTCCTCGTAGATATTTGTGGTTGTCTTGTGTATACGTTGAGTCTCATTGTAGATGAAATTGTAAAAATTCAAGATTAACTGTGTGCGAGATCTTGAATTTAAATGAAGTTTGACTTATCCAGCAAGTCAAAAGAAAGTTGTGAACTCAGCCATGTGTTGACACAGAGTTCGTGTGTAGTAGTCGACAGAGGTCGTGTGTTGTAATTGTCTGTGTTTGTTGATCGAGTTTTGATGAGGTGGCATGTGAGTACACACCAGGTAGATGATGTAATCTGTAGAGTACCGGTGGGTGACGTGAGTCCAAACACCAGGTAGATGATGTAACAATAACGTAGTCTAGTAGTGTATGTAGTAGGGTCGAATAAGGTCAACAATATTTTCGTTATTTGAACGCAGGTTGTTGAATATCATACGATAATGAATCCAAGGAAATCGCTCATGTGGCGTTTTGCGATACTTTTTCCTGCATTGTCTTATATACATATATAGCCTTTATCTTTTACAATGATACTAAGACAGGCGTTATTATAATATTCAATGTTTATAAGTTGTAGATATGGGTGCTGCACACTTGTATATTGACATAAGTTTAAATTTGAATACGCTCACCACTGAATATGATGGAAGTAGTATTGTTCACAATTGGACATCATTTTTGTAAAAACAATCGTATCTTGAACGTTTATGTAATTATTGACATCGTACATCGTTGGGTATTGTTGTCGTAGAAGTAAATACAAGTAATCCAATTGTTCAATAAAGAATGTAATATAAAAAAGGTTCATGGAAGAAATCTGTGTTGATACAGATATTATTTTATGAATTCTGTCAAGTTTGTATAAGTTGAAAGGTACGATGTAATTGAGGTTGCTGTGTATTTGTAGTCTGTAGATTGTGTTGATTCTGGACGTAATCAATGGCGTAATCGAGATTGTTACTCCATTTTAATGTATTCGTGGATAGACCAAAGGGATTAGGACATTTCCCGACCTCTGTTGTGGCTGTGTTTGAGTTGCCTCTGTCGTTGTCATCAGCGTTCCCGTTATGACTGATGGTTGCAAGTGTCCTCTTTCGTGATGACTGTATCATGTTTAAGTGCAAACACTACTTCTGCCTTTGATTAACTCGAATTATTCCCCTTAGAAAATCCCTAATTTAATGAAATATGATTTTGTTTATTTTATCATTATTATTGGTGTTATCGTAGCACTTCCTACCATTTCAATTTATTGCTGAATGATTACACACTTAAGATTTGACAATTGAACATAACTTCTTCTTCAACTCAGTTACAAATTTTATGATATAAATGTTAAATTCAAACCACGCAGTAAATATTGATTACAATTACAACAGCAAATCGATAGGAGAAAAAGATGATAATCAAAATATTCGCAGAAGCAATATACACTCTGCTCAATAAAAATTCAATGTTTCGCACCTTTGCCCTCGGCTTATAATAATATTCATATAACTCATTGCGATGTAATCTCGCGCCTCTTAATATAGCATTGATAAATGTGTGCGCTTTAACCAAGCGCCTCGTATTTATAAAAATTATCCGCCTTGTGTATCATTTCATAGTGTTAAACAATGCGCTTTAATCAAACGCAAAATTCCCGAACGCCTCATTCCTGCGTCTCGTAATTTAAATCATGTGCACTTTAATCACCGCGTCTTACATCATTGCGCTTATTTCCCCAATATGCATTAACAGCATTTTACCATATGGGTTACTTATAATTCGCTGATTCTTAACAAGTTAACCACTTGTGTCACAAATATTATCAGCTCACATGACATGATAATGCATTTTCAATATTTTGTTATTCTTCCGTAATAACATTTTAACTCCCATTACAAGACATTAGTCTTTCATAATAATTAATACTCCGTCATTTTATTTGTTCTCCGACTTTAAACCAAAAGTCCGTTATTCCGTTACTATGAGAATATGTCTCCTTTTAAAAATCACGATGAAAAGCGTTTCAAAACAAAACTAAACAAAACAACGATTGACTCATATTCCGCATAAATCATTTCAACTTAATTTCCAGTGATAAAATCCAAATGTCTTATGTAATCTATTATAACGCCATGTCTCATTACACAACTAAATAAGCTCTGTTGTCGATTACTTGGCTGCGTTAACCACACATTTATTACCAAGAAAACAAACAGATATAAAACTTTGCTCTTTGTCATGAACCCATGAATCTCAAAGAGTCAATATCAACCTACCAATTCATCCCTATTGACGGGAGAAAAATATAATCAATGATGTTGTAATATAACAATAAATACCATAAGACATTTTTCAATTATCAAAACTTATAATGTACGTGTAATTATTGCCATCGTCTTCTTGAGTCATTTTGACAGAAAATAAAACGTAACAACATTAAATAATGGACCAACTGTTTATGTAATTCCAACAGTAACATACAAAAATTGAAATAAAAATCGACACATCTTTGTTACTGATATTAACAAAACATTGCCATTAACGGTACAAATTAATATTCGAAGATCTATTCCGAAACGCTTGATTGTAAGTAAACGCATTTTCATTTATTTTGAAAAATAAAACGCACTAAAATATTCATTTAAATACTGCAATTTTTATTTTCATCTCTCCCTCTCTTCTTTTTAATTAAATAAAATACGTATAGCATCAATGCATTATTATTATTATTTTATTATTATTATTATTATTATTTTATTATTATTATTATTATTATTATTATTATATTATTATTATTATTATTATTATTATTATTATTATTATTATTATTATTATTATTATTATTATTATTATTATTATTATTTTGCCGTTCTATAATATATTGTTTTCACTTTTTGAATATAATATATTGCCCTCTATATCTATATTTTTTTTTAAATTTCCTTTTCTATCTGTGACTCTTAATTTAAATATTATTTAGTATATTTATTTATTTTTTTAAATATCGTCTTTTGTCAGAATTTAGGAATCATCTATAATTTCAATATTTTTTTTCATATTTCAATACAAAATAATTCCACTGCTTCACCTTCAAAATTGATATTCATTTTCTTTCCCAAATAAAACTATTTTCCTATCTGTTCACAATTTTCACTTCAAAATTCGAGTCTCACAAAAACTTTAATAGATGTTAACACCGCAACAATATACATTTCTTGTGAATCCATGGTCCGGAATAATAACATCTTTACATCCTGGTATCACGCCACCAAATAACATATATAAGAATCCTGATTCACGACACCAAATAAGATACATAATGTGGGGTAGTTGCACACATATGTAATGGCTTATGATCGCATAGTGGTGTTTTTGATAGATGGTAGTATTATCCTTTGCGTCGTGTTGTAGATGTTAATAATGACGAAAGAGTTCAAGGGCCGGTGATGATAATTGAATGCACAATATCAAGACATTCAAATAAAAGTCCAGATTCCAAGTTTCATTTCTTACAGTTTTATTTGTTTGTGATAAATTCAAAATCCAAATCATGATAAATTCCAAATCCAAATCAAATAGCATGGTCATAATTCAATCAGTTTCATAAATTCCAAATCCGTAAAATCAGTCCACATGTAAAGTCAATTTTGCCTAAGTAACCATTTTCAATATACGTGGAATATTTCTAAGTCCGTAAAAGCAAATAAATGATGGTGAGCACAAAAGGTTTAAAGTGTGCAGCTCATGGTCAAGTAGAATCAGAATCAAAAGGTAGAATGATCCCCGTTTGATCAGACACACTGTTTTATATCCTATTGTAAACTGTCCCACAATTCCTTTCACCAAAGGTCAGTTTTACGCCTAAATAATCAAAGGTCGTACGCCTAAATAATCCGTACGCCCAAATAACAAATACGATACGCCCAAATAATATCGTAAGCCTAAATGATGAATACCAACTATAATTTGATGCTATTATCCCCAATAACCAAGTAACACCGATCAAAGAAAGTAATTTTCTAGTACTCAATATAATGACCAATCCTTTAACTTTGGAACGTAAAACTGACCTAGACTACTCAATATAATGACCACGTTTAACTGATATACAAGCACTGTGAACTCATTAAACCCACTTGCTATAAGCTAACTCTCTTCATTACTACTACTACTACTACTACTATACTACTACTACTACTACTACTACTACTACTATACTACTACTACTACAATTACAACAAAACAACACTACTACTACTACTACTACTACTACTACTACTACTACTACTATACTACTACTACTACTCACTACTACTACATACTAACTACTACTACTACTACTACTACTAATACATCATCTTCATCTTCATCATTACTACTACTACTACTACTACTACTACTACTACTACTACTACTACTACTACTACTACTACTACTACTACTACTACATCATCTTCATCATTACTACTACTAGTACTACTACTACTTCTACTACTACAGCTACTACTACTACTACTACTACTACTACTACTACTACTACTACTACTACTACTACTACTACTAACTACTCACTACTGCTGCTACTGCTACTACTATCATCATCATCATCTTCAGCATTATTGTTATTATTGTTATCATTATTATTACTATGTCTCATCATTATCATCATCATCATCGCAATTTTTAATATCATTAAAAATAAGCTCAGCGGCAGGTAAACATTTCATGTCGATATCTTCCCAGACTTGTTTTCGTTGATCCTTGATGTGATATTCTTAGTTCTTTGGGTCCCAAAGAAGGCGCCGGTCTCTCACAAATTCAATAACTTTCTTTTTGTAGTCGTCCATCTTGACCACTTGGGGCACAAGAAAAAACGAGCAATGCTACAAACGGCGACATGCTAGTTTTTGTTACGGCTGTGTTGTGCAGTCTATAATGGAGGGGACTTCGATAATTTCGTTCGTTTGTTTCGAGTTTTATGTGGTGAGTGCTCGCCGTGTGTGGTTTATTGAGGGTCCGAATAATACATGGATATTGGAAGAACTTCCATATAGAGATACCACTCAGGGAAAACCCGTGATCATACAACATAAGTTATATATAATACATGGATGATGGATATTTTGTGATGTGTTAATTGAAGTGCACGCAATTTTGGGAGTCAAAAGGTGCTAAAGGGGGTGAAAACGATAAGTGAACACAAGAGAGATAAAATGGATTATCAAGAAGAAAACCCCCGGTGATCATACAACAAATGTTATAAGTTATATATTATAATACATGGATATTTATTAAACAATAAATAACGTCTCTATCTATAGAAAGGTTCAGACTCAGATCAAAACTTACCCGATCTTCTCCTAAATCTATAATCATCACTTACATTGTGAGAAATTTATATCTAGAGCTAGCGCTGCACATGGAATGTCTCACTTTTAAATTGTCAACAGTGTTCTTTAAGGTTGAATTACATAATTTGTTTGTTATTTTATCACCATAGTGGAAATAATCGTGAAATAATCAGGCGCAGACTGGGCTTAGAAAATCGTTCCCTTCCTATAATTTTAAATGACCCTTCATTCTAATAAATTGAACAAAACTTCTACAATGGCCGTAAATAATATTTATAATTAAACCCACAATAAATCACAACTTACCAGAATCGAGTGTTTCCTCAAATCCAATCATGAAAATAACGGACACACATTGAATTTACACATTTATTGTTTATTTTTCAGTCATGTCCATCCACGGCTTGTCTTACCCTTCTTCCGCACTAGGACAGGACTGTCCTGGGACAGTCCTGTCCCAAATCTGTAACCCTCCTTCCGCACTAGGACAAAACTGTCCCGGAACAAATTTGTCCTGTCCCACTGGAGAAAACTTCTATTCAAAAGGGGTTCCGCACTAGGACAGGACTGCCCAGGACACACCTGCGCGAATGCATTATTGTTGTTTTTTTTACAAGATTCAAAAGTTTTTTTGTAGACAATTGCAACTCTAATAATTCACATTTTATGAATCAACATAAGATACGACATGACGATAATGATTTTTTACACTGTACAATGGGATTTGTTTCATACGATTTATATAATCATGAAATGTTCTTATAGCAAGAGTAATATTATTGCTACTGCTACTACTACCACTACTACTACCACGACTACGACTACTACTACTACTACTACTACTACTACTACTACTACTACTACTACTACTACTACTACTACTACTACTACCACTACTACTACTACTACTACTTCTACTACTACTACTAGTAATGGATGAAATAGAGGTTGCATATTTCTGTGCTTTACCACGTGGAAAAGAAAGACAAATTGAAAGAGAAAACAATATTGGGTACATCTTTTAATGACCCAAAGATTGCTCTAGGTCAATTCCGTAGACTCTATGGTGATCTCCGATCTTATCTTAAAATGACTTTCTTGGAATCACCTCATTTTACCCAGGTGCAAATGAGTACCAGTTCGCTGATGAAAGTAATCTTTGACGGACTAGCATCATTCAAGAGGATAATAGAAAGTCAGCATGCTTCGTACCCGAAAGGCATCAGTTGAGTAAGTCACCTCGCCTAGCTCAATTTGCGGCGCTGCACTGCGGCTGACGCCTGGTTATACCTTGTCCTAGCTAAATTTGCGGCGCTGCATTGCGGCTGACTCCTGGTTATTCCAGTCTTACCTGGGAATAGACCCTCGAGAAAAATTTCCCCTATGGATGAAAAAATGAATTTTATTATTTTAAATTTTAAACTGTTATCTGTCTGCTCAACGCCACAGAAACATGGATAAGTTCCGGATTTATAAGCTTAGGAGGCAAGATGGCCGATGGTTAGCGCGTTGTACTCTGGACTCAGAGGTTCTGTGTTCGATTCCGACCGAAGCCAATTTGTACTTTCTAGAGCAAGAAAATTTACTCCAATCACTCACTCCATTCAGGTGTAAAAGGGTACCTGTCAAGCTGGGATAGTAATCTGCGATAGACTACAGACTAGCGTCCCGTTCAAAGGTTTTCAAACAAATACGTTAATTGTCCGCTTCACGCTATTGAAACCGGAATAACTCCTTCACCATTGGCTACATGGCTCTAAAGGACTTAATTTGTTTTACAATGAGTCCAAGTGGCTCAGAAGGACTTACTTAAAAATATTTTCATTGAGAATTCCCGAAATAAATAACGATAAAGATAATTGATCCCACAAGTTACCGAATAGATGTGCGACCGGTTTTAGACACGTTACTGCTGTGTCACAAAGTGTGACACTTCTTAAATTATATTTATAAACATACGTTTTTAAATTGCCGAAAATATTTATGTTGCTATGCCTTCTGTACGTGGTTTCATCACATAGAATTATTTTTTGAATTGTTCTTGCTTTTTTATATTCAGAATTGAAATAAATAAATAAATTATAACTGTGAAATTGAATGTAAGCTTCAGTTTACTATACGAAAACAGATAAAATGGACGTTTCGGGTTTCCCCTTCATCAACAACACATGATGAATTAAAAACTACAGACGAATGAGATAATGTGGTAGTGGCGTTGTTAAGATGCATAAACAAAAACATTGATGGGCAGGAAATTGTTTGCTACTTTGTGAGGAAGCGCGAATTAAAACAGAGCAATAGAAATTTATAAAAGGTTCGTACATAATTATGTCAAAAGAGGGGAGGCGGGAAGGAACTGTGTAATGCAGTATAGAAAGTGAACTACAATAAAGTGTGGACTATTGTTGGAAAATAAATACAATGGAATTGGAAATAAATACAAATTGTAAGGGGTGTAGGTATTAATATATTAGTGGCATTAGCAGCAGCAGAAGCAACAGTAGAAATAGTAGTGGTAGTAGTAGTAGTAGTAGTAGTAGTAGTAGTAGTAGTAGTCGTCGTCGTCGTCGTAGTCGTAGTCGTAGTCGTAGTCGTAGACGTAGTAGTAGTAGTAGTAGTAGTATTTAGTAGTAGTAGTAGTAGTAGTAGTATAGTGTAGTAGTAGTAGTAGTAGTAGTAGTAGTAGTAGGAGTAGTAGTAGTAGAAGTAGTAGTAGTAGTAGTAGTAGTAGTAGTAGTAGTAGTAGTAGTAGTAGTAGTAGGAGTAGGAGTAGGAGTAGGGATGCAGAAAATAAAGACAGGCATTTCAATTTTGACACGGCGCCGCCAAGTCTGGGACTTTTTTGTCCTAGTGTGGAAGTCTGCTATATTTTTCTACTATCACAAACGATATGAACACGGGACTGGGACAGTCCTGTCCCGCTGATTTTGTAGCATTTCACAACGGCTTGGGACACAACGGGACTGTTTTGTCCCGTCCCAATAGGTGCGGAAGATCTCTCTAAATTCTATATGTTACAGATTTGGGACAGGACTGTCCCGGGACAGTCCTGTCCTAGTGCGGAAGTGGGTTAACATATAGAATTTAGAGGAATCTTCCGCACCTATTGGGACGGGACAAAACAGTCCCGTTGTGTCCCAAGCCGTTGTGAAATGCTACAAAATCAACGGGACAGGACTGTCCCAGTCCCGTGTTCATATCGTTTGTGATAGTAGAAAAATATAGCAGACTTCCGCACTAGGACAAAAAAGTCCCAGACTTGGCGGCGCCGTGTCAAAATTGAAATGCCTGTCTTTATTTTCTGCATCCCTGCTACTACTGCTGCTACTACTACTACTACTACTACTACTACTACTACTACTACTACTACTACTACTACTACTACTACTACTACTACTACTACTACTACTACTACTACTACTACTACTACTACTACTACTACTACTACTGTTGCTTCTGCTGCTGCTAATGCCACTAATATATTAATAACTACATCCCTTACAATTTGTATTTATTTCCAATTCCATTTTATTTATTTTCCAACAATAGTCCACACTTTATTGTAGTTCACTTTCTATACTGCATTACACAGTTCCTACCCGCCTCCCCTCTTTTGACATAATTATGTACGCCCTTTTATAAATTTCTATTGCTCTGTTTTAATTCGCGCTTCCTCACAAAGTAGCATACAATTTCCTGCCCATCAATGTTTTTGTTTATGCATTTTAACAACGCCACTACCACATTATCTCATTCGCCTGTAGTTTTTAATTCATCATGTGTTGTTGATGAAGGGGAAACCCGAAACGTCCATTTTATCTGTTTTCGTATAGTAAACTGAAGCTTACATTCAATTTCACAGTTATAATTTATTTATTTATTTCAATTCTGAATATAAAAAAGCAAGAACAATTCAAAAAATAATTCTATGTGATGAAACCACGTACAGAAGGCATAGCAACATAAACATTTTCGGCAATTTAAAAACGTATGTTTATAAATATAATTTAAGAAGTGTCACAATTTGTGACACAGCAGTAACGTGTCTAAAACCGGTCGCACATCTATTCGGTACCTTGTGGGATCAATTATCTTTATCGTTATTTATTTCGGGAATTTTCAATGAAAATATTTTTAAGTAAGTCCTTCTGAGCCACTTGGACTCACTGTAAAACAAATTAAGTCCTTTAGAGCCTTGTAGTCAATGGTACAGGAGTTATCCCGGTTTCAATAGCGTGAAGGGGACAATTAACGTATTTGTTTGAAAACCTTTGAACAGGACGCTAGTCTATCGCAGATTACAATCCCAGCTTGACAGGTACCCTTTTACACCTGAATGGAGTGAGTGATTGGAGTAAATTTTCTTGCTCTAGAAAGTACAAATTGGCTTCGGTCGGAATCGAACACAGAACCTCTGAGTGCAGAGTACAACGCGCTAACCATGGGCCATCTTGCCTCCTAATCCGGAACTTATCCATGTTTCTGTGGCGTTGAGCAGACAGATAACAGTTTAAATTTTTTTTAAAAAAAATTCCCTTTTTCATCCCATAAGGGAAAGTTTTCTCGAGGGTCTATTCCAAGGGAAGACTGGAATAACCCAGGCGTCAGCCGCAATGCAGCGCCGCAAATTTAGCTAGGACGAGGTATAACCCAGGCGTCAGCCGCAGTGCAGCGCCGCAAATTGAGCTAGGCGAGGTGACTTAGTCAACTGATGCCTTTCGGGTACGAAGCATGCTGACTTTCTATTATCCTCTTGAATGATGCTGATGCTAGTCCGTCAAAGATTACTTTCATCAGCGAACTGGTACTCATTTGCACCTGAGTAAAATGAGATGATTCCAAGAAAGTCATTTTAGGATAAGATCGGAGATCACCATAGAGTCTACGGAATTGACCCTTGAGCAATCTTTGGGTCATTAAAGGATGCACCCAATATTGTTTTCTCTTTCAATTTGTCTTTTTTTTCCACGTAGTAAAGCACAGAAATATGCAACCTCTATTTCATCCATTACTACTACTACTAGTAGTAGTAGTAGTAGTAGTAGTGGTAGTAGTAGTAGTAGTAGTAGTAGTAGTAGTAGTAGTAGTAGTAGTAGTAGTAGTAGTAGTAGTAGTAGTAGTAGTAGTAGTAGTAGTATCAGCAGCAGCAGCAATAATATTACTCTTGCTATAAGAATATGTCATGATTATATAAATCTTATGTAAACAAATCCCATTGTTCAGTGTAAAAAATCTTTATCGTCATGTCGTATCTTATGTTGATTCATAAAATGTGAATTATTAGAGTTGCAATTGCCTACAAATACACTTTTGAATCTTGTAAAAATAAATAAATAATGCATTCGCGCAGGTGTGTCCTGGGACAGTCCTGTCCTAGTGCGGAACCCCTTTTGAATAGAAGTTTTCTCCAGTGGGACAGGACAAATTTGTCCCGGGACAGTTTTGTCCTAGTGCGGAAGAAGGTTTATGTCTGCTGTCTACTGTCTGCTCACAACACGTGATGTCTGGCGTCTGCGACCTGAGACACCAAGCATCATTCGGAGCCGGGATATAAACAACCGTTTAATCAGAGCTACCGCTTTATTTCAACGACAAAAGAAAAAATAAATAAATAAATAACCAACAAAAAAAAAATTAAAATAAACAGAAGTATCGAAATTTCTACTGGAAAAAAAGTGTAGCTGAAAAGAGGAATAAGACTGGAACATTTTCCTACATTAGCATAAAAAGATCATTGATTGACAGCGACCAACAGTTACTCGTTACTTACAACCAATTCCTTTGAACATAATCTGACCGTTTACGGAATTAGGAATAATTTATGAGAGTCCACGCGATGCTGCAATTGGTTGTTTGGTTTTGACGATGCATGTCACGTTAATTGGAAATGGAATGAGTAACAAGGCGGAACAATAAATTTCACGTGTTCCCGATTAACCGCATTTGTCGACGTGCACTATTTGCAGGTCTGATAACCCAATTTCTTATGGTCTTCTTGTTGCAATGGAAATCTCAAAAACATGACGCAAAATATTTCCTTTACAACAATTTAAACTAGGCCCATAAGTGGGTTCGGATGTCAGACCTGCATATATGTACACGTCGGTATTTGTGGATGTTGTGTGGATATAAATAATAAAATGACAATCAGTAAAGTTCTGTTTTACTATTGCCATAAATAGCAGAAATGATGAAGATTTTTATTCTCCTTATTTTTAATTGGACGATTTAGCCGACATGGTGCTTTCCAATTAAGTGGCCTCAATTTGAAGTCTAAAACTTTTATAGGTGGATAATAATATTATGAGCTTTAACGAGAGGTGAGGAGTTAGGGGTGGGGGGGGGGGTATGTTTTTGTACCGTATAAACAGAAACATACATACCGATGAGATCCACCAATTTGCTACAGTAAGAGGTCATGATTATTGATAATTCTACCAAACAATACGTTAAACTAATATGTCTGTAACTTCCAGGCAATGTTCGCAAAATCCCATTCTTCTAGAACTTTAATCAACGATAGAAATGTGTTAAATAAGTGGTGGGCTATTTATTATGTTGGAATTTCCCCGAGGATAAAGATCACCCAGACCAAAGCATGTTGTTACACCAAGTATGTCAATAACTTTATTATCCGAAACAGAATTACCATGATGTAATTCCTATCTTCTTTATTGTCAACGCGTGTGTGTGTGTGTGTGTGTGTGCGTGTGTGTGTGTGTGTGTGTGTGTGTGCGTCTGCGTGGGAAAGGGTAAGCAAAATTTAACACCTACTCGCTAGCCGCCAAGGATTACATATTCATTTCCTGAGCAGTCAATTGGGTATTTTTTTTTTTTAAATAATGACAAATAATCTAATTGCGATAGATGTGAAAACCTCATTGTAGGAATCAGCTTGAAAAGTGGAGAAAAATTGTCTTTGTCTCATAAAAATCGGTCTAGAAATAACCTTTTTTGTAATAGATTTGATTTTGAAAACAGCTTTCTCAAATTTCATAATTTTATGATAATTTTCTTATTTTCCGGTCGATGTTCTTGATTTATATATCGTTTTTCATTTCTCAATGAGACGAACGCACTGATGTAACTCGATTGATTCAAGAGTTTAAAATACAGATTTTGTGTTTTGATTGTGAATCCAGCCTTACTAAGAATTCACAAGCGTTGAGATAGTGACGTAACTATACATACAAGAACTCGTTCTCCACGCCATAGTAGGGCTTCCATTCATCGCTTTCGGTCAACCGTGGTCTTTGAAGTTACACAACATATACCGCCTGTGATGCCTGGACATAAATCAAGGGCTGAGCTGTCTCATGTTGACAAGCGAGCTATCAAAAGAGCAATCGTTGATTGGTCAAAAACTCAGGATTTCATAATATAAGGACATAAGTTCTGGAAAGCGATACCCACCCACCTGTCAGTGGACAAAACTGATATGATGAAATTAGGGATCCATAAAATGTTATATCATGATAGGCTCCACCCTCTATTTCTATTCTGGCGTAGATGTAGACGGCGATAGCATTTCCGATATCATAATGACAAGTGGGCAAGGGTTAAAGCTTCCAAACAATCCCAATCGTCGTCTATCTCTAATCGGCCCCGTTAGCGCCCCAACGCGCAATCTGTCTATAGAGCAGTAAAGTTAGGTGCCCCAAACGTAAACAATAACAAGTTGCTAGTGATTTCCGTTAGGGACCGGAATAATTTACGCACAATATAGGTCTCCCAATTTTGTAGTTTGAGTTGTAGGCAATACACTTTCAGTATTGAAAATATGTTTACATAAAATCTAACAGTTGCAGAAATAATAATATAAGGCTAAATTATTATGAAAATCAGGCTCCGAATAATTCTCGTTTTGTTCACACCAGCGCAATAATTTGCTCTGGTCTAAAAATAGATAGACTGTAACTTTTGATAAATTGTAGAAAATTTTACCTTTTGTTCCATAAAATATCCATATCTAGACATTATTTGATGCATGATCGAGTATTTATGAATATGTGTTTCTTTTGCCACCTAACAGCCAAATTTTAAAGGTTTTTTTTTTCTATTATTCACATTGGAACGTGAGCTGTCAAGACAGGAACATGTGGTTTGCCACGTGCTTCTCGATCTTTGTTTACGTTTGGGGCACCTAACTTTACTGCTCTATTGTTAGCTATTATTGTCGTCAGTGTTACATGCTACTCTTGTGTCTCAAATAGAAGAAAAAAAAAAAGGAGGAGGGGTGGGGGAGGGGGGGGGGAGGCTGCAATTTGACCAGTCCATAGAAGGGGGGGAGGGGATGCGCATTTACTCATTGAGGCGAGGCGAGATTTGCCGTACAAAGTGGTTTTCTGTCAATCCAAAATACTGCTAGTAAAATAACAGGGACAGCATGGAGGTGTCTGTTCCACCGGCACATTCCGTCAACTGAAATTTAATAGAATAAGGGGGTGCGAATAGGCTGGGGTGGGAAGGGGGGGGGGGGGAGCTATGTGATACAGTAGGTAGATAAGTGTTTTTTTGTTGCTGTTTTTTGTTTTGTTTTTTTGTTTTTGTTTTTTTTGTTTTTTTTTTGTTTGTTTGTTGTTTGTTTGTTTTGTTTTGTTTTTGTTTTTTTGTTTTTTTGTTGTTGTTTTTTTTGGTCACATCCGCAGGCTACCGAATACCGCCATATTGATAAAACACCTTTTTCCGTTTTCGCCAGATATCATTTTACTTCATTAATATCAAAAGACCGAAATAAATTATCCTCAGTTTGTCACAAATTCTTAAATCCGAGATTTAAAGGCAGTTGCGGGTTTAAAATTTGAGAGGAATTGGGAGTCATTTTAAACCTATCAGTATTATAAGATAAACATTGTCTGGCTAAAATGTGAAAAGGGGATTTAGTCAGTTTATGACAGTAAAGTTTTATGTGTTTGTTACAGATCAATAAATAAATAGTAAATACGATTTTCCTTTGCACAATTCTTCTAACAGTCTCATTTTCCCGCCCTATCAGACAAAATGGAACCAAATTTCCAGCTCGAACAGTACAAAACTTGTGGCCTGTTAGCTGAAATGTTTTTGGACAAAATGAAAAGAAAAAATGTGTTCTTTGTCAAGAAAACGACAGCTTTATCGACTTTGCTTCCTCAAGGCAGTCAGTCCGTTTGTGATATCAAATTTGCAATAATAATTTGTGACGTCAGAATATCAAAGGTTAAATTTCACTAAAATTAGATTTTTGAAAAAAGAAGTATCATTTAAATATTTTTGAAAATGTCTTTTACTCAGAGATGACGAAATCGGAATCAATTGAGGGGTAGAATAAAAGATTTCTTACACTCCTGTGTTTTGGGATTCGAACTTTGTTATAAAAAATAAAAAATTATTCAACGGTTGCAGAATATTTCCGCACATTTTACTGGTGCGAAATTACGTGTAAAAGACAGCTAGCTGACTGGTAATTAAAAATAATACTATAGTGAGCATGAATACAAATCCAAACGACTTCTGTCTTTGGGAAAACTATTTAACTTCTATTTGTCTCTACTTACCTGCCACTTCTACATAGACGCGACAGTCGACACTGACCGTGCAAACACTGTGTACGGTAGTAAAATGTGACCCTCCGCCTCGAAACGGTATTAAGTCGGATTTTTCAATTTTGGGTTTTTGGTACCCATTCATAGCTTATTTTATGCTTTAAAATTTGATACCAATTTTATAAAATTCTGATTCTTCATTGCCGAAATATGACCGTTTGAAGTAGGGAGAGTGTAAAAACCAAGTTTTGAGAAAATCGACTATGATGTGAGGCACCATTTTCACCTCACAGCCGTTTACGGCTTTCACTTTAGTTCGACAGGTAAATTTTGCCGAACGCTAGTTCATAACAGATGGCGAGTCACGGCCAGTGCCGAAAGGGAGACTGAGCAATTTTTCCTATTTTGATGATTTTTTTCTCAAGTTCAAAGTGGCGTAGTAAAGATGCTATTAGATGTTGCAATAAGATATTTTAGAGTCATAACTAGTGATTTACATACTTTTATTTGATATAATTTTAGTAGATCATTTGGGATTAGATTTTATAGGAAATAACCATAAAAGTGGGTCAGAAATTTTAATTACTTCAAACAATATAATCAAACATTACATAGTTATCTGAGTTTATACAAATAAATGAGAAATACCGCAATAATCATCAATATTGGTCAGAATCAGCGTGGGTGCGCAACCGGATGCGCGGGTTGACGGAGGTAGGAAACAATAACAAACCCACATGGTTGCCATTACCTCCACCATCATTCTCGCTCTCGGTTTGTGGAAAGCACTTCATTACAGGCACGTAATAGTGAATCTAGTTTTTGTTTTGAACATTTCTATTATTATTCTTTGTAAATTGACCCATATTAAAAGAAACATACAAACAAAACAGGCATGACCAGTCACTAACAATGCCGTGTAGTGTGTAGACAGTAACACAGTACGGTGAACATGACTGACACTGGGATCGGAATGTCGGAACCCATGAGTCGTTCGCAACTCTGCCTCACGTATTAATTTAATCAGTCAATTTAATTTTTATTAAGCTTGCGTAAAACATACAAACAAAAAAGACATGGACCAGTCACTAACAATGCAGTGTAGTGTGTAGACAGTAACACGGTACGGTGAACATGAATGACACTGGGATCGGAATGTCGGAACCCAGTAGTCGTTCGCAACTCAGCCTCGCGTACTCATTTAATCAGTCAATTTAAATTTCATTTAGCTTGCCTATTCTTCAAGTTTATGATATATTCACCTTTTCTATTTAAAAAGGGTAATCCAAACAGACCATAAAAACGATTTTATAATAAGCCGACTTCAACTTCCATCACTTACGACACGAACTTATTTTGGGTGGTTTTTTTTAACAAAACCGTTTGACTCAAACTAAAGCTTCGGCATTGGATAAGGAGCGAGGTCCCTGTTGCCATCTTGCTTAGTTTATACAGAGACTGGGTTGCCAGCTTGGCTGTTCTTGATAAATAGTAGTAAATAGCACAACCTTGTGCAATGAGAGATAGAGAGAGAGAGAGATTTTGAACAAAAAACGAATATCTCTCTCTCTCTCTTACCCTCTCTCTCTCTCTCTCTTGCCTCTCTTCTCTCTCTCTCTCTCTCTCTCTCTCACTCACTCTCTCTCTCTCTTTCTCTCTCTCTCTCTCTCTCTCTCTCTCTCTCTCCCTCCCTCTCTCTCTCTCTCTCTTCCTATTTCATCTGTCACACTGTTTGACAATCTTCTTCACCTGGCTCACTTGTACTTGTAATATCGGGTGTAAGGTAAAATTTTGAACAATTATTATTATTTATAAAATGCAGAAACTTTGCAAATAAACCGATAGACTAGATATTAATTCGATTCGAAAAGTGGAACACAAAAGGAGAATTTGCGAATACCCGGTCCAGACATAAGCGTCATGGTCTTATTTATAAAGTGCAGAATCTTTGCAAATAAACGGATAAAATAGAGATTAATTCGATTCGAAAAGTGGAACACAAAAGCAGAATTTGCGAATGCCCGGTCCAGACATAAGTGTTATGGTCTTATTTATAAAATCTAGAAACTTTGAAAATAAACGGACAAGATAGAGATTATTCGATTCGAAAAGTGGAACACAAAAGCAGAATTTGCGAATGCCCGGTCCAGACATAAGCGTTATGGTCTTATTTATAAAGTGCAGAAACTTTGCAAATAAACGGATAAGATAGAGATTCATTCGATTCGAAAAGTGGAACACAAAAGCAGAATTTGCGAATGCCCGGTCCAGACATAAGCGTTATGGTCTTATTTATAAAGTGCAGAAACTTTGCAAATAAACGGATAAGATAGAGATTCATTCGATTCGAAAAGTGGAACACAAAAGCAGAATTTGCGAATGCCCGGTCCAGACATAAGCGTTATGGTCTTATTTATAAAGTGCAGAAACTTTGCAAATAAACGGATAGACTAGATGTTATTTCGATTCGAAAAGTGGAACACAAAAGGAAAATTTGCGAATACCCAGTCCAGACATAAGCGTCATAGTCCTATTTATAAAGTACAGAATCTTTCCAAATAGACGGATAAAATAGAGATTAATTCGATTCGAAAAGTGGAACACAAAAGCAGAATTTGCGAATGCCCGTTCCAGACATAAGCGCTATGGTCTTATTTATAAAGTGCAGAAACTTTGCAAATAAACGGAAAAAACAGATTAATTCTAATCGAACAGTGGAAACAAAGGCAGAATTTGCGAACAACCGGTCCAGACATAAGCGTTATGGTCTTATTTATAAAATCTAGAAACTTTGCAAATAAACGGATAGACTAGATATTAATTCGATTCGAAAAGTGGAACACAAAAGCAGAATTTGCGAATGCCCGGTCCAGACATAAGCGCTATGGTCTTATTTATAAAGTGCAGAAACTTTGCAAATAAACGGAAAAAATAGAGATTAATTCTAATCGAACAGTGGAACACAAAGGCAGAATTTGCGAACAACCGGTCCAGACATAAGCGTTATGGTCTTATTTATAAAGTGCAGAAAATTTGCAAATAAACGGATAAGATAGAGATTAATTCGATTCGAAAAGTGGAACACAAAAGCAGAATTTGTGAATACCCGGTCCAGGCATAAGCGTCATGGTCTTGTTTAAATGAAACAATGCCATTTAAAAAAATATATGGTCAATGAGTAATTAAGCTAAATATGCGGAGTTCAAATAGATAACTTGATCTGTGAATTTTTTAAATAATTAGCTGTTTTTATTCTCCATCATTTAGGTTATGTGATTAAGTTTATAATTGAAATACAAACTTTATCTCACTTATCAATGTTTTGCAATAAAGGAGAGTGTGAGTGAACCTGAGCAAAGGAAATTATTTGAGAGAGTGATATTTATCATGCTTTTCAGTTTGTAGTTGAATTCTAGAATGGATTCTTTATAGTTCTCATTGATTGTATGTCAGTATGTCAGTCTTTAGGACACCGATTACCCTAATGCGGCCACAATTTACAATGTGACGGCCACAAGCCCGTTAAACGCAGAGTGGGGTATTGTTGTTTGCAAGTAATGCTATGGTTTTAATAGGATATCTGTCACCTATTAAAATACATTCCTGTGTTGGATTTTGGATTAAATTCATGTCTTCTTCGGATTTTGGGATATTTAATTTTCATGGATTGTGATTGTGATTTTCAAGACTATTAATGTAAGTAAATGCCCAAATAGATATTTTTATTCATTTATTCTTTATTTATTTTTTTTAGTTTTGTTTTGTTTTGAAGCATTTATTATAAGAAATATTGTACATATGCACTTATACACCAAAGACTATATCCTTTCAAACTGCTTATTATTATTATTATTATTATTATTATATTATTATTATTATTATTATTATTATTATTATTATTATTATTATTATTATTATTATTATTATTATTATTATATAATAATAATAATATAATAATAATAATAATAATAAATAATAATAATAATAATAATAATAATATAATAATAATAAAAATAATAATAATAATAATAATAATAATAATAATAATAATAATAATAATAATAATAATAATAATAATAATAATAATAATAATAATAATAATAATAATATTATTATATTATAAGTGCATTGAGTGAAATCCCAATCATGGTTGCCCAAATAAAACTGGCGCTAGAATCCCGACTACCTGTCTAAACGAATGTTGTTTGTACGATACATACTAACTACACGTTCAATATCGGGGCAGAAAATATACGTTCGGTTTTATGAAATTAAAACAGTAGTCCCACATTATTCTTTGATGTTATTTGTGGTTGCATTTGCTTTGAAACTTACACATATATATTGTGTTACATTGTTTACAAAATATTTCTGGTACTCGTATGCATGTGTAGTCAACGGACCACCGGTCAATCGTGTTCTTTATTATTTTATTATTAATTTTGGCTTGACATCTTACATATGTGAATTTGACAGGTTGTTATGGATGGTAATTATAACATTAAGTGATTTTTAAACATTTTTACGGCGTTTTAAATGTCTTTCTTGCATTCATTGTCGAGCACCTCCACTTTTCTGTTACTATTTTAACGATCAGCTGATTTTCTCTTGCCTCCCCTTTAATTTCGCGGACTTTTTTCAGAACGAGGCGTGGGAGTGGCTAATTCACAGAGTAGAAATATATAATCAAAGTCGTTTTGTAATGAAGCATTGTTGAGATATCCGCTCACCTGTACAGCAATATCTTTTTTTGACAGCAATAAAAAAAATGCGTAATCACCGAATTGTAGGGATTTGTTGATCAAATGATCAAAACGAACTGGTTTTAGTGTTTAGTAATGGCAATTGACAATTCTTAGGAAAAGATATGTTATATGCATTCCTTAGACGTTTGTATAGATCTTAACTATAATAATAATATAATAATAATAATAATAATAATAATAATAATAATAATAATAATAATAATAATAATAATAATAATAATAATAATGATGATGATGATGATGATGATGATGATGATGATAATGATCATTTTCATGAAAAGAATATAGTGGCTATCACCTAAACGCCTGCTAATTTTGGTCGTTCTAAATATCCGTTTTAAAAAAAATTGGAATTCGCCTTTATATGCCCACTCTGATAGAAAGGAAATATTAAAAAGAAAGAAAGAAAGAATAGAGAATTTTACTGAAACATTTGCGACCGAAGAATTGACTCATCACCTGTTCCCGAGAGTTTTATTTAACTTCCCAACGCCCCAAAGTACTATCAATTCATTCAATATAATTTACTCCTCCCCACTCCACGCTCTCCGGCAATTTCCTTCCATGTCCCTCAAACTGCTTTCTTTCCATGAGCGTCCAATCAGCTTTTTACAATTGCCCATTTCTAATTGGCTGCTGATAAGGACAATTCTAATTTCAATTGTCCACCACTCGGTCATCAGCAAAGTCAAGAAAGCTCCTCCTACTCAAATCACACATACCCACGAATATGCTAGGCCCAGCGACATCTATATGAAGTCCTAGGCTAGGCCTTGTAGACCAGTCACTGGTCTTTGATGTTACACAACCATCCGCCAGCTTTGATCACATCGCTTTTGATGATGTCACTCAATATCTATCTTCTCTCAACCCCGTTGACTGTATCACGAGTCAACATAAAAGAATATCGCGATGAGGTGCGAATCGTGAAGATGGAATGACGTAGCTGTGTTAAAGTTATAGGTTCAAAGTTCAATTGTCAGAGAGAACTGATGAGAGATTAAACTGAGGTGGTAAAATGAAAATTGTTTCGTGGTCAAACGTTGCATAAATTAGTTTTATGTACACCAACACAAACACACACACACACACACCAAAACACACATACACACACTCTCTCTCTCTCTCTCTCTCTCTCTCTCTCTCTCTCTCTCTCTCTCTCCAGTGCTGCGACAAAAAAAAAAAAGGACACCTACCAGATAGCAAATACTATTTAAATTGAAATTTGTTGAAAATGGTCTGCTTATTGATCAACCGAAGCATCGTGGATAACAGAAATGATCATTGTGAATCAGTTGAAACACGTGATATCGATGTAATAGAAGAGTAAAGTTGGTGCAATAAAATAAACAACATCACGTGACCATTTTAGAAGCACGTGGCAAAACACATGTTCCTGGCTTTGACAGCTCACCTTCCAATGTAAATTATAGAAAAAAATAACCATTAAAAAATGTCTGTTAGGTGTCAAAAGAAACACATATTCATAAATACTCGATCACGCGTCAAATAATATCTAAATATTGATTTTTTATTAAACAAATGGTAAAATTTATCAAAAATTACTGTCTGTCTATTTTTAGACCACGGTCAAGATTATTCACCAAAATCAATGCGCTTGTGTGAACAAAACAAGAACTATTTGAAATCTGGTTTTCGGAATAATTTAGCCATATACAAAGAATTCAACTAAATAACAATTTTATTTGTACGTGTTTGTTTTTAACTGAATGTGTATTATCTACAATTTGAACGACAAAAACGGGAGACCTGTTTTGTGCGCAACGTTGTCCGGCTGCTAAAGTTCCTAATCACCAGCAAAGAATGGCAGTCCAACTCATGCAAAGGTAAGATTCCAATTTCAGTGTTTGAGTTTGTAATTTGTATCGATTGGTTTTGAGAGCAGGAAACGATTTAGTTCAATGTTAATCCATAATAGCGTTCGGGTATTTAACTTTGGATGTCCCACCGGCATAATTTTAGAATGCGTTGTTTATTTGTTTTCATTTCACTTCGCAATTTGACTGTCACTGTCAGTGTCAGTCATTACAGTACAGCTTCACTCGCTGATTCTCACTTACAGAGTTTACATTTCCTTCACCTATGTCTGCTTCATGCTCATTCAGTGAGTGATTCGAATACTGTGTGAGAGAAAACACTTTTCGTAATTTATGACATCTTATGGGTAACGTTTACAGTCTAGAACGTGTGTCAGTCATAACTTGACCGAAAAAGAAAACAGAAAGGAACAAAAAAAAAAAAAAAAAGCAGACACCCCCCCTCCTCAGCAGGTCGAATCTCAACAAAAGTTGTATTTTTTTAATCCTCATCTTTCGTGGTGCGAAGCTTTCATCGCTTGTCATATTTTATTGACTCTCGCTCTTTCCTAACCTGATAATAGATTTCGAAACAATCTTTAGGTCTTCATTCTCTCATTATCTGTTCATGACTGGAACTGAAAAAGGAACAAGACAAAGGCAAAGGGTCTCTGCCATCGATTTTCAATATCTTGTGTTGTTTGAGTTTGAGGGATTTAAGTTGGTAGCCGTTTTTTGCCACATAAGACTTTTTGT
This sequence comes from Berghia stephanieae, assembly GCF_034508935.2. NCBI lineage: Eukaryota > Metazoa > Mollusca > Gastropoda > Nudibranchia > Aeolidiidae > Berghia > Berghia stephanieae. The sequence continues at coordinate 226,067 of NC_088364.1, forward strand.
TATTGTTTTTGCTGAGAGTCGATGGGAGAAGGAATGGCAGAGAGGGAGGAAGGGGTGGTGAAAAAATGAGAATGTCTGGGAAAAGAAAATGTCCCACTCAACCCCTTATCGCATCTTTGATATTTGGCAGGTGTCAAACTACATGTATGACGTTTTGGATCTTCCAAGCCTATTCGCCTTATTTGGTCGGTAGCTGTGTGAAAGAAAACATATTTTATTGTAAAATGCAGGGAGTGCGGTCTGATATTTTCGTCATCGCTATGATTATTCCCAGACAGGGTCTGCCAATAACGAAAATTGGTTATTCCCAGACAGATAGAGGGAAAAAAACCCCAATATTTTTGTATTAAAAAGAAAACAAACAATTTTAAGAAATTCATGCTCAGAAACGGAACAAGGCCAAACAAAAAAGGAGAAAAGAATAGACTCGCTCAAAAAAAAAAAAGAAACAAAAGGGGGGGGGGGGGGGAGGAAAGCGATTGAATTCGAATCTGTGCAGCTAAAATGAGCAACGAGTTTCCCTTGGCTCAAGAGAAGTGAAAATGAAAAAACTGTGCTTAAGTTTTTGTATGAGTGTTGGGGGGGGGGGGGGGGGGTCGTTGGGGGTTTTGTTACAGTTTTATACACATCCCTGTTAGTTCAATCAATTTTGTGGGTAATGATCAAGAGGGGCCTGGTCCTACAACTCTTTACGGATTTACCTTGGATTGAAATGAAAACTAAACCTCTCTGATTACTTTAGATTACCTAATTTTATTTCATACGTTTTTTTATGAAGAAGAAGCTTTTTAGGATTTTGTAATTCATAGGAATCACCATGATATGTGAAATGATGTCTTATCTAAATTTTGCCTCAGGAATAATAAGCGAACAATTTTGAAAAGCTCTCTCTGTTGATCGAATTATCAAAAATTTTATTTGTGATCAGATATTTTATTTGACTTTAAAGTGAAATCTAGAGGCATTAAAATATATTCAATGTTTATTAGACTTTTCTTATGTGATCAGAAAGTTAAATACAGGAAATATTGATCAAATGAGTTCACCGGAAGGTAAATAAAAGCCCATTTTTTAAAAAGCTAATCGACATTGGTTATGTAATCTTGCCTTCATGATCATAAACCTCTGATAAAATTAGACCTGACCCAACGGTTTTAACAACCTTGTGGTATCTGAGTTCCAGGTCCATTATGTTTTCTAATGTTTTTATTGAATATAAGCAAACCATTAAGAAATAGGTCATGTCTATATATTCAACATTGAATGATATTTCTTCTTACATTGAAATAAGTGGTTCTTTAGAGTAATAAGGCTCATGGAACTGGAGTTTTTCCTGTTTCTGTAACATGAAGCAACAGACCTTAAATAGTGCTTGATAACTTTCTTAAAAAATAAATGGTATTTCATTTTACTTTGAAATAATTGGTCCTTTAGAGTCATAAGGCTCATGGAACTGGAGTTTTTCCTGTAACATGAAGCGACAGACTGTAACAAGTGCTTGCTGAAATCTGAATAAGTTGCACATTTACATTTTACTTGTAGAGTTAGATCCAGTTATTCATTCAAACATTGGTATCTTAATTTCGAATTGTCATTTAATTAATACATATAAAGTTAAATAAATCCAATGATAATAATTGATAAAATAAGGTTATTATAACTTTTATTCATTGTTTGGTCCATATGAATTTTACTTTATGATTTTGTGTGAGATGATATTGCTTTTTATGGGACCATGGGAAAATGGTTTAGAATGCCATGCTTATCTTTTTTTTTCAGATCTAAATAGCATTACAACAAGAATGAGTCTCTGCATTCCTTTAATTGTTCTGGAAGCATTGGCCTGCCTATACCATGGGAATTAATCAATTTATATTCAGGAAGAAGTATCATAATTATTATTATTATCATCATCATCATCATCATTGAGTCTTATCCTTCAAGATTATCAAAATGGCTCTCATGTTACTGTATCTTATAGAATTCCTCATATATCATTATGGACCCTTCTTTGTTTTGTTTTTTTAATTGGAATTAATGTTTTTCTTCTATATTCTATATTCTTCATAAAACCTCTCAGCTTTATTGACCTAATCTAGAGACTAGAGAGCAGTGATTAAGAGAACAGGACCATATTTTGCTTTCGAGCGTTTCTTAATTTTAAAAGCAGCTTACTGTAGTTTGTAAAGATTTTTTAAAACTTTTTTCTAATGACAGTGTCTAATACACGTTAAAACCAATGCATATCTATCCCTATGTAATTTTTAGCAGTGATCTCTCCATTTTAATGGTATTGGCTCCTGTTTATTTATAAAAATGCCCTGTGAGCTTGTTATAACACTTGAAAGAAACATTTACATAGGGAAGTCAAGAAGAATATAGCAAAAGAAACCTGCTTCCTTGGTTATGAATAAGAAATTTAAAAAGAAATAGGCAATGACCTCTTTATCTTGTCTACCATTTAACTTTATAATTATTTTTTAAAGTTTATTATATCCTTTTCTATATTTATAATTTAATTTATCAGCAAGATAAGAGTACTGATGAAACCATCTATGTAGCTGATTTGTAATGGTAGTAGAATTTGATAGATGGGACCATGTGATGTTGCAGAACATATTTTTAAAAATTGTATTGCATTGTTTCATTTATCAGCAACATCATATTAAATAATGCAGTGGCTTAATCACAAACTTTCTGCACTTCATATGCAAGACAGTGATGCTTTTGTGCTACATTTCTCGAAATATTCACAAAGTTTCTGTATTTTGTAAATAAGACCATGGCGCTTTTGTCTTAACTGGTTAGTCGCAAATTCTGCCGTTGTATTCCATTTCTCGAATAAAATTCTTTTCTATTTATTCTATTTATTTGCAAAATTTCTGCACTTTATAAACAAGAACATGATGCTTATGACTGGACAGGTTAATCGCAAATTCTTCCTTTGTGTTCCATTTCTCGAATCAAATTATATTAAATTCTATTAAATAATCATTTTAATGGCAAACTTTCTGCACTTGATAATTATATGCAAGACCATAATACTAAAGTCTACACAGGTTAATCGCATGTTCTGCCTAAGAAGTGCATTTCTTGAATCAGAACCTTTTTTAACCAAAGCTTTTGCTGAGGCTCTTACATCACAGATTTTTAAAAATGGAACTACACAGTTTCAGTAATAATTATCAATTTTTTTCTTTTTTTTTTTTTCTTTCTCTTTCACAGGATGAGAATACAAGCATACCTTTAATGGAGAAACATCATATCTATATTTTTTTAATGATTTCAGTGTGAATAACATGAATATGAATGAAATGACAATAAATATGATATAAATTTATAATCTGTTTTTAATTTATTTGGATTTCACAAGTTGTGTTATGGCACTCAGATACAGCAGGACGGGTGAGACTGAGAACCAATCCTCACAATAGCACTAGAGGTCTTGTATATGCAAGATGTGATTTCCATTGATACAGTTTAAAGACTGTCCTGTGTTTTTATTCATTCTGGTGAACGCTGTAGGGTTGGTTTTTTTTTTGTTTCTTGTTTTAAAAAAGATTTTTTTCTTTCAATCTAAGTCTAAGACTTGATTGAATTCTGACTCAATGCAAATCAACTTTGTTCCAACTCCTCAACTTCAAATTACAATGAACTTGTGCGCCCTTCCTTCTCTGTTAACCTACAGGTTATTGGATATGTAACTTTAATACATATATGTACGTCTACCACAATGATAAACTAGCAATTTATCTAAATATCTTGCAATCGTCTTTTGTAATAACTTTTCATTCTGGGTTACACATAAAAGTTAGCACTGCCGGGTTACAAAAGTACTTTGATGTTAAAAAGATCAGCATCCTGTCATCTTACTTATATATTGGCAGGTGTAAGACTTATTCATTTTGCAAGTCATCATCGTCACAGTTTCGCACCAACACCGAACCCACTCCACAGCATCTGGGGAGCAGACTCTTGGGTCATGGTCAGTGCAGCTGAGCGCATCCTGGCATTCTCTAAGGATGTCTGCTCTAGGCACCCACATGTACACAAGCTACTCTCAGCCAGCCCCCACTTTTTCATGCTTCCAGTTGTTCTCACAAGTTTTGCCTGTGCTCTGTTCAGTGTTACCAATTCATTCCTGGGGAGCTCAGTTCCGTAGGACAGTTCTTCTCTCAGATCTCCAACAGCTTCATTTGCATGATTGTTCCACTCTCTCAACGTGGAACGCCTGTATACAGCTGCATGGTCAGGGTTGATGCTTTCTTCCATCGTGAAGCTCTTTCTCGACTTCAGTCTACTTGTCATTGGGCTGTGCCTTGGATCCATTTTCTATTCATATTTCTGGGCTTTGGAATCAGTGGCTCTTTGAATGTAGGGAGGTGCAATGCCAGCCAGCCGATGGAGGACTGGAACTGCAGTCGGTTTCAAGTTACTCTAATGATCCGGCAGGTGTTATTTTGACATGGCAGGATCTTACTCAGACTGGTGAGACCTATTCGGCTGATGAATAGCAGAGGGCTACTATGGTTGTCCTGACTGTTTTCGGATCTGCTCCCCATGGCGTGTAAGTTTTTGCCTCTTTTCTTAGGAAGTTGTTTCTTGTGGCCACCTTTGCTTTTGTTTTCTTTGTGTTCTGAGAAAAGGACATTGTGCGGTCTACGGTAACACCGAAGTACATGGGAAATGTGTTTTTATCCAATATGTTCCCATTCCAGATGTTCAGTTTCCTGTTTTCTTTAGGCTTGGCGGTTCTTTAAATGGAAAGCACACACTTGAGTTTTTCCTGGGTTGGCAAGTGAGTTCTTTAAATGTGGCCTCAGAGAGTGGCTCCAGGACATCCGTTAGTCTCTCCTCAATGGTCTTGAAATCAGAGGCCTGGGACACAAGACACAGATCATATAGAAAACCCCTGATGTTCTCAAAATGAGGTTGGTCGTTGGTATAAACGTTGAAAAGGATATGTGCAAGTACCGATCCTTGAGGGAGTCCGTTCTTTTGTGATCTGCTTTTCTTCCCATCCATTTCCACAAAAAAGTGACGGTTTGACATAAGGAATTTTATTATTGCAACTATTTTTGTGTTACGAGTTACCCTTGCAACCTTTAGGAGCAGTTTCCTATGATTTACTGTGTCATAGGCAGCTGCCAGGTCCACGAACACAGTTCATATAATTTGTTTGTTCTCGTAGAGATGACTGATCCTACCTCAATGGCGATAGGTCTGTATACTGATTTTGGAATGGGGTTGCCGACAGTTTTTGACATATCTGGAAGACACAAATGCAAGGTCTGGGTTGTAGCCTGTTATCCAGCAAGCGCTTGGAAAGGATGCTTCATGCGTCATAGAAGAGTGTCAGATTATATTGGTCAGCCCATTCCTCAACAGTATCTCCATCTTTGTTGTTCTCATTGTATCCCCATTTGGTGCTGTGGCAGTTAAAGTCACCTATCACAATCATTGGTTTCTCACTAATGGTGGATGTAACTGGCCACTTGAATGGCGTTGGTGGAGGTTTGTTGACAGTAATATCACATTGAAGTGTCTGCTTTCAATTCTGAGAATTTCCACCTCACTTACTGTCATGTCCTGGTTGTATGTCACTATAGTTAACGCTACCGTGAATGTTGCTTTCATGTTGTTTGACTAAATGCATGCCAGGGATGTTTAGTGCCACGGTCTTGTGCGTCTCTTGTAGTTGTAGACAGTACAGAGTTGCGTCGCTGGATTACTACAACACACACAACACCAACATCTTGCAAGTATCTTTAACACTTTTTTAAATCATTAATAAACGGTGATACTGACAACAATAATAATTGTTATTGTTATTATTATTATATTGTTATTATTATTAGTAGTAATAGTAGTAGTAGTAGTAGTAGTAGAGGTCTTGTAGTAGAAATAGTAATAGTATCCGTTGGACCAAGTACATAAATATGAATATTTATACAGCGCATTTCTACAGATAGCCGTGAGCAATGCGCTTCAAAATGTTTCATATTTATCCCCCCACTTCAACAAGCCGTGTGGAACCATATTTCTTTGTCATACAGCCTGTTAGGCGACCCTTGTGTACTTAAACTGTCACTACACTAACCGCCATTTCTGTAGCCAGATACTCATTCAATCGAGTGGGGTAATGTGTGTATAATTTTTCACGATTAGTCACCCATCCTATTACTGATCACACTTAGCATTGGCATTGCTCGACTTTTGTGACAAGACGAAAACCGTACCGCTAAGCCATACGGTCCATTAGTTCTAGTAGATAGTATAAAAGTCTATAGTTTTGTGGTATCAGTGGTTATAATACAGTAGTGGTAGTGCAGTTATAGTTATAGTGTAGAAGTAGTAGTTGTCTTCTGTCAAAAGGGTCATCTGAGCGAAGAGATAGGAGATAGATTCGAATTTACTCTCTTCATTACATTGACCGTATGCTTTGACTTTGATCATTTGATACGCTGTAAAAAAAAAAGTATGGTCCGCCTTAACCAAAGACAAGCAACCATCTTCGTTTCCCTGGACATAGATATGGTTTTGTTTACGGGAGGAGGGGGAACCATGATTATGGTTTTCCTATAAAATAAAAGAAGGGGTATTTTGGCGATAAAAAATATGATCGTGGCCTCCCTAGCTATCTCAGACTCGGAGTAAACAGCTTGAATTTATTCGCGCCAACTTCAGTTTTCTGCCTTAGCAACATGTAAACAAAAAGTTGGTTGGATGCGCATGACATTACTAAAGGTCAATTGCAGCATAGTTCGGGTCATTTATAAAAAAATCTGGGTCACGTTTAATGTCAAATATCCGGTCACGTGATGTTGTTTATTTTATTGCACCAACTTTACTGTTCTATACTAATACTAGTAATAATCATATAATATCAGTGTATTTATCTTACTCTTGATCACCACTGTCATAATAATAATAGTAATAAATAAATAATATCCATTTTTTGACAGTAAAAAATCGTGATAAACGCATTGAAAAAGATGGGAGGGGGGGGGGGGAAGGATTAATGATCAGATAATCAAAGTGAACTGTTATTTTAAAATAAATTGACAATCATAGGTAAAGATACGTTATAAGTATTCCTTTAAACTTAACAGATCTTAACACATTTTTATATATTAATACTTTTTATTAACATGCGTAAAACCTCACGATTATTGTAAGGAACAGCTGATTGTTACATTTCACAGAAACAGCTTCTAATTAACCAACGTTCTGTTTTCTTTTTTTTCACCGGTGGAATTTCACTTGCTAATTCTGGAGCAGTTTGCATGAAATGTTTTTTTTTAACCACATATCTCATTTGAGCCCTTTCACAGCTTATTCGGCAGAGTCCATTTGCATTGAGACAATGCTTGTTTTTAGTATGACCATTCATCTGAGTAAAGAAAAAAATCATTAGTTATTATTGATATTGATGATGATGATGATGATAATAATAATAATAACAATAATAATAATAATAATAATAATAATAATAATAATAATAATAATAATAATAATAATAATAATAATAATAATAATAATAATAAAAATAATAATAATAATAATAATAATTGTAATTATAAGAGTTATAATAATATTATTGATTGTTAGTAATAATACGATAGTGATCGCCTAGATGCCTGCTAATAATAATAACGTAATAATTTTCCTTTAAAATATAGTTCTAAATGCCCGTTATTCAAAATGGAATCCGCCTATATACACACTCTGAAATATTTTTAGTAAAAATAAGATAAAGAAGTTTACAGTAGCATTTGCGGCCAAAAAAAAAAGGAGTTATCACCGGTCTGCGAGAGTCTTATTTGACACCCAGACAACGCCCCTAATTCAATTCATTTCAAATTTACTCCACCTCTCCAGCAATTTCATCCCATGACATCCAAACTGCTTTCTATCCATGGAGCGCAAATCAGATGTTTACAATTACCCATTTTCAATTGGCTGCTGAAAAAGGACAATTATAATTTCAATCGTCCACCAGTTCTGTTGGTCATCGGCAAAGTCAAATAAGCCCCTCCCACTCAAATCACATATCCCCTCGAATGTTCGGCCGCTGTCCACCGGCTTTTGATGTTACACAATGATCCGCCACCTTTGATCACATCGCTTTTTGATGTTATAATATATCTATCTACCCTCTTTTCTCACGCCCGTTGACTGTATCAACGGGCGATGTAGAAGAATATCGAGGGAAGGTGCGAATCGTGAAGACGGAATGGCAAATCGGTGTGAAAGTTATAGTATAGGTTTAAAGTTCAATTTTCACAGAGAAATCTTGAGAACTTGACTGAACAAGCAATAAAAATCGTTCCGTGCTAAAAATGTGCGTACACGAGTTTTATACACACACACACACACACACACACGCTCCCTCCCCCCCCCCCCCCCCCCCCCCCCTCCTCTCTCTCTCTCTCTCGAGTGTTTGTGTACTACTACTACTACTACTACTACTACTACTACTACTACTACTACTACTACTACTACTACTACTACTACTACTATGATTACTACTATTACTGCGCTATCATCATCATCATCATCATCATCATCATCATCACCACCACCATAAAACAACAACAACAATAACATTATCATCAAAATTGTACTCGTGTTCTTATGTCTCAGGAGTTTATCTGAATACGGGACTATTTTGTTAGCCAACAAAGAATTAGACAAGATGTGTTTACACATTCATAGTGCAGAAACCTGTCATTACAAATCATTGAAATAAATGCTATATTAAAAGTAGATTATTACTCTTATATTTACTACCATGTGTTAGGGTACCAAAACTCAGATAACATCAATTTGAATTTTGTTAACAATTAAAAATATTTTTTAGGTTAATTTTAAATAGAAAAATATACATTTTTCAAGAGAGAATAAAGTATACTCACCATTTCTTGATAGCAATGAAAATAATTGCGTCTTAGAGATGAAAATGTGGCCGTTATATTCATATAAAATAGAAAAATATAGAAGAAGTGTCTGGTCAGCAATTGCAGTGTAAAAATGTCGATTTTACGAAATCTGTCCTATAGCCTGACTGACAAATCCAAGCGGTGCATTCTACCTGCAGGGATAAATATAGGCCAGTTTTCACGTTCTGGACATCTGTTATGACGTAACCACACGGTGGTCTCCCCGCCATCGACGGTGGGTCGTTCCCATTGGGGGTGAGGCGGTAGTAAACTAAAGTGAAAGATTTCTAGTGTAATAAACGGCTGTGACCTACAGTCAAGTCAATGGTCAAAGATAACTCCTTAGATACGGGCATTGGAAATTTGACGAGAATAGTAAAACTTGCAGAGACGTCAATTTTCAATTTGACTCACAGGAATTTCAGGCACCGCTCGGAGGAATTTCAATGCCGAAAGAGGAATTTCCGCACACAAAAAAAAAGGGAATTTGGATGGTATTTGGTATCGTGTTTAAATTAAATAGATAACTGATTAGGACTTTATTATGATATATAAACACATTGCCAAATACAGCCACAAAGTTTCCTTATTTCAAATGAAGTAAAGCTCCAAATCCTAATGGTAGTGAGGATGATGTTGTGTTGGTGGTGGTTGTAGTAGTAGTAGTAGTAGTAGTAGTAGTAGTAGTAGTAGTAGTAGTAGTAGTAGTAGTAGTAGTAGTAGTAGTAGTAGTAGTAGTAGTAGTAGTAGTAGTAGTAGTAGTGGTGGTGGTAGTAGTGATGATGATGTGGTGGTGGTGGTGGTTGTAGTTGTAGTAGTGTCTGTGGTTGTAGTAGTAGTAGCGATGATGTGGTGTGGGTGTTTGTAGTAGTAGTAGTGATGATGTAGTGGTGGTGGTTGTAGTAGTAATGATGATGTGGTGGTGGTGGTGGTTGTAGTAGTAGTGGTAGTGATGGTGATGTGGTGGTGGTGGTTGAAGTAGTAGTGGTAGTGATGCGTGGTGGTGGTGGTGGTGGTTGTAGTGTGTGTGTGTGTGTGTGTGTGTGTGTATGTGTGTGTGTGTGTTTGAGAGAGAGAGAGAGAGAGAGAGAGAGAGAGAGAGAGAGTTAGTGAGAGTGCTAAAAGTGCATCTAGTGATACGTAGAGCAAAATGAACTTTAAAAACTAACGAGGCTATAGTTTGAGGTTAAAGTATTTGTGATTAGCTATTATTGGCAAGTACAGGAAGGTGAACATGAAATTTAATCCAGTGAGCGCAATTTCACGGATACTTTCTTCGTGTCTGTTGTAATTACAGCGTTCTTATATAATTTAAGTAGTATGCCGACTTTTTAAAGTCATCAAGTTTGACCGAAATAGGTTTTAACTCACGTAAAATGATTATAGCAGAATTTTTGTAAAGATAAGAAATCAAGAGGAGGGGAGATGACGTAAAACAACCTTGGGTCGGCTTGCCTCGAATGTTTACACAATAAAAATGAAAGAAATTTTTGTCGTCCATTTCAAAATTTTCTTATCTTAAAAACCTTGTATCTCAACTAATACTGATCTCTCATAGTGGTTCTATATCATAAATTATAGGATTTTTCACACTATACAACATATGTAGTTTTCATGCTTTTAACCCAGATTGCACAATTCAAGGGTTTTTTGGACCTAATTCCCCCCTACTGTTAGAGGAAATACGATTTCAAAATGCTAAAAGTTAGAGAAGGGTTTATAATTTCAAAGTACAGTTTTGAAACTATGTGAAGCCGGGTGGGCAGGGAAAGACATATCAAGAAACAGGATGAGAGAGGAATAGAAAGAATGAGAGAGTAAAATACACCCCCCCCCCACACACACACACACACACACATACACACACACGTGAGAGAGTGAGAAAGAGAGAGAGAGATAGAGAGAGAGAGATAGAGAGATAGATTTGCTTGTGCATTAAGAGGGTGGGAGGGAAATAGAGTAAAGATTGAAGCCTGACTGTATAACTGTTTGTGTGTGTGTGTATGTGTGTTTGTGTGTAGTGTATCATTCTGACCAGACAGATATTTGACTACTTTACATTATTTAATCCTAAGTCGGGAGGGATGGACCTTCGTGCCCAGGATTGATGGCTGAAGGGGTGTGCCGGGAGGGATGGACCTTCGTGCCCAGGATTGATGGACCTTCGTGCCCAGGATTAATGGCTGAAGGGGTGTGCTGGGAGGGATGGACCTTCGTGCCCAGGATTGATGGCTGAAGGGGTGTGCCGGGAGGGATGGACCTTCGTGCCCAGGATTGATGGACCTTCGTGCCCAGGATTGATGGACCTTCGTGCCCAGGATTGATGGACCTTCGTGCCCAGGATTGATGGCTGAAGGGGTGTGCCGGGAGGGATGGACCTTCGTGCCCAGGATTGATGGCTGAAGGGGTGTGCAGTCTCTAACTGGGATTTGTTCTTTAATTAATCCTGTCGTAATGGACCTAGGTGGCGAGGACTTTGTGGCTGCAGAGGTGTCCAGACTCTGAGATATCCCAAGTGCCCAAGAAACTTTGTTTTGTTTCTAATCGTTTGTTGTCAGCCAGGTTATGTGTACACTATTGTAGTAGTCGAAGTGTTTATATTACCATGTAAAGGGAATTAATCCTTGGTCCTTGTACACCCTATGTTATTCTTGAGTTGCATCCCTTGAATGAGTAAAAAAAAAAAAAAAAAAAAAAAAAAACAAAAACAAAAACAAATGGCTACCGGTTGGTTTGTCAGTTCATACAACTATCATTATTTGTTGTTATGATTTCCTTGCTTATCAGATGTTTTATCTTATACAGACTAGTGTATTCTAGTGTGGGATAATTATTTTTTCATAATAAATTATGTTCCTTGCCCGTGGTGGCTGGAAACCTGCATGTTTGTCATTTTGTTTTTCTATTTTCTTAGTTGTATTTTGCTACTGTTTTCCTACCTCTAGTGCTATTATTTCCCACTGAGTCCCTACCACCAGCGCTTTTATTCACTGAGTGCCTACCACCAGCGCTTTTACTCACTGAGTCCCTACCACCAGCGCTTTTACTCACTGAGTCACAGCGCTTTTACTCACCGAGTCCCTACCACCAGCGCTTTTACTCACTGAGTCCCTACCACCAGCGCTTTTATTCACTGAGTGCCTACCACCAGCGCTTTTACTCACTGAGTCCCTACCACCAGCGCTTTTACTCACTGAGTCACAGCGCTTTTACTCACCGAGTCCCTACCACCAGCGCTTTTACTCACCGAGCCCCTACCACCAGAGCTTTTACTCATTGAGTCCCTACCACCAGCGCTATTACTCACTGAGTCACAGAGCTTTTACTCACTGAGTCCCTACCACCAGCGCTTTTACTCACTGAGTCACAGAGCTTTTACTCACTGAGTCCCTACCACCAGCGCTATTATTATTAGCCACGAAATCCCTACCACCAGGGGGAATAATATAGGCTAAAATTAGACCCAAAAAAAGCCCCAAAATTTCTTACAGTGATGCAGCAAAAACCAACGAACATATCCCGTTCAAATTTACAGAAAATGTTTCTTATAACAAGAGCTACATCATGATGGGTCAGTTTAGCAATAGTCTTGAAAATAAATTTTTAAGAATTTTTTTTTCGATTTCTTACTGAAATTTGGTGTGGAATGACATGAAAAAAAAATCGATTAAAAAATTCATAAAAATGCTAAATTTTAGTTTAGCCTAAAGCCACCCATCATGAACCAAAACACATCATAAGAAAAATTCTGACCAAATTTGAAGACAGTCTAATGGAAAACAATCCAGATGTGAATGTTAGAAAATCGGAAAATGATGAAAAATGAAATTGTGAGAAAACGAAAAATTGTCTTTGATAAGAAAGCTAATTTTGCAGACAAATGTCAACATTGATCAAAATTGCAAAGTATAATCAATATAGAACAAGAAAACAGTAATATTTTATAAATTGATCAAATTCTGAAAAAATTATAAACGATCCGCTAACCCGTACCTCTAAGAAAAAAAAATTGCGGAAAAATTTAATAATATCTGTTATTCACAACAAAATAAATTACTTTAGTGGTCAAATATGCTTTATAGTTATAAAATTCTTTAATTATACCTCATAAACTAATAATGTGATGTATAATTTGATGTTAAACACACCCAAAAAAACTTCATAATTTTTAATTTTTTTACTTTTATAAGGGGCAACTTAGGCTAAAATTAGAGGTAAAGCCCTAAAATTGCTTACGTAGATGTACCAAAAACTAGCATATAAATTTCTTTAAAATTTTAACAAAATGTTTCTTACATAAATAGCTACATCATTTAAACTCTTGAAAATACATTAAAACATTTTTTAAATTTGATTTCGACTGAAAATTTAGCGCAGATCGACAGGAACATATGAATTTAAAAATGTATAACATTGCTAAATTTTAATTTACCACCAAACACTTACATCATGATGTAAAACACATCATAGAAAAGATTCTGAATAAATTTGAAGATAATCTAAAGGAGAATAACTAAGATAGGATTGCTAGAAAATCAGAAAATGACATAAAACAGACATTTGAGAAAGCGCAAACTTTTTCTATAATTTGACATAACGGCTGATTTTGCAGACAAGTAAAAGAAATGATCCATCAAACTTTCAAAATATGACCGTAATAGGACAAGAAAACGAAAATTTTGTAGATTGATCTAAGTCTAAAAAAATATAATTGATTCACTAACCCATTACCCTGGGTTCGAACCTCGCACTCGACGCATAGTTGAGTCCTTGGAAAAGGCTCTTTACTCACATTCTCTCACCTTACTCGGGTGTAAAATGAGTACCTGGCCGTTAACAACGTTGTCTTTGTCCGAAAAATTGTAATATCGCCTAACAGGCGGCATGTCCCGTCCTACATGTTAAATACTGCTGTTGACCAGGGACCCCTTGTAAAGTGCTTTGAGCACATTTAGTGGATATTGCGCTATATAAAAACTCAATTTTTTTAAGAAGAAAAAAATGCCGTAAAATAGATTTTTTTTACGCCCAGAGATAAAAATTTTGTGGTCAAATATGATGTCATACCTTATGAATTCATCATTGTAATCACAAACCTAATTATTTACTGTATACAATAGGTCATAAGTTATGCAGATGATTTCTAGATATATTAAATGATTTTGCAAAATATGATATGGCACGCTATCCTCATTTTTTATTTTTTAAAAAAATGCTACTTGAGAGACAAGTCGTATAAAATTAGATATCTAGTCAAGTTGAACTGCAAAATCAATTCTATTTTAGACAATAAAACAGTTAAATAGTGCACTAGCTCTGAATAAAAAGCAATTTGCTTTCCCAAACCTTGGAATAAAAATTTCTTTCGCCTCAATACAGGAAAATTCAACACTACTTGTTTGCACCACTTTTTTTGTAGTTCCACAAAGAGGGTTGATCCTGCTCTGGATGGAAAAACTGAAATAAAAAAGAGACACATTTCATTAGCAATTTTTGGAAATGGCATTATTGTCATAAAATGCATTTGTCAAAGACATAGCAATTCAAAAAAAAAAAAAGAAGATCATTATTCACACCAACACACTTGAAATTTCATTGGTTTTACATCCACAGAACAAAACTCTTGGCAACAAACTATATTCTGTGATTAAGTTAATAAATTCAGTAGTAATTCGATTCAAATTATGCTTTGTCATTTTCATTTAGAAAAATGAGCCTTTATTTTATTGATCCCTAATAAAAAATATAAAGGCGCTATGGAGATTTGAAAACATTACTAACCATTGTCAAAAAGTCCATGCAGACACTATGCTGTGCTGGCCCAGATGATGGTTTGCTGATTGATGAGTTTGCCACAGAAGTGCCTCAAAACACCTTGCCAGAATAGCCCTTGAGCCAGCATCTTTGTGGATTGTCAGGACACCAGTACCGTCAACTGAATTCTTTCATGTTAGCTGTTGATGTAAACAATGCCACTGATAAAGTTTATAACAATAAAAATGATAATACCGTAATAATAAAAATAGTAGTAGTAGTAGTAGTAGTAGTAGTAGTAGTAGTAGTAGTAGTAGTAGTAGTAGTAGTAGTATAGTAGTAGTAGAAGAAGAAGAAGTAGTAGTAGTAGTAGTGGTAGTAGAAGAAGAAGAAGTAGTAGTAGTAGTAGTAGTAGTAGTAGTAGTAGTAGTAGTAGTAGTAGTAGTAGTAGTCGTAGTAGTAGTAGTAGTCGTAGTAGTAGTAGTAGTAGTAGTAGTAGTAGTAGTAGTAGTAGTAGTAGTAGTAGTAGTAGTAGTAGTAGTAGTAATTAAATAAATAAATACATAATTAAACTAAAAAAATAGAGCATTTCTATAGAGCAATAGCGCAATATCCACTAAACATGCTGAATACGCTTTACAAGGGGTCCCTGGACAACAGCAACACTTCACACGTAGAACGGGACATGGCGTCTGTTAGGCGACATTACAATACCTTCGGACAGAGACAACGGTCAGGTACACATTTTACAACTGAGTACGGTGAGAGAAAGTGAGTAAAGTGCCATTTCCATGGGGTCAACTATGCGCCGAGCGAGACTTCATAAGCACAATTTAAAAAATAATGGATCAATGAGAAACGAAACGATGTATCAATCAGCGTATAACGGTCTAAGGGACAGAATCACTAGAATAAACAAAATGAGCAAAGTAAAGTAGGAGTTACCTCATTAACATTATATTATTATAAGATCACGTTCAACATATTATATAGCCTTATATATATATATATATATATATATATATATATATATATATATATATATATATTATATATATATATATATATATATATATATATATATATATATATATATATATATATATATATATATATATATATACAGTGGCGAGGGGCCATTGGATCGAATGGTGCCAGGCACCGCACCAATCTTTTAAAAAAAATCATTAACAGCATAATTTAATTGAAAATAAAACTGAGAGATTTTAACTCCACTGTCTTTCGCCAACTCGCCAACATACTGCCTTTTTAGTCTCCACTCTATAAGATTCCGAATCACGCACTGCGCCGACTCGTGTGTTTGGTGACATCGCTGCGCGAATTAGTGACAAAATCAACACAGTGGTGCAAAGCAATCCGAGCTCCAGTTAATGCTCTATCCATTAGTATCGCTACAGCTGATTGAGCGAGAAACTAGGTCGAATTATACTATCTTCAAATAGCGGAAAACCCCTCGACTTGTGCCAGGATCTGAGAGCTCCACCGTTGGACTGGGGGGCTGTGCCAAATTAGGGTAACTTCGGCCATCCAAAATATTACATTAACTGTCAAAAACACTGATCATTGTCAAGTTTATTTGTAAGCAGCAAAGAAAAACAACATAAAACTTTAAAATATGACATATCAACCCCCCCCCCCCCCCTCCCCCCTCACCTCTTTTTCACGATTATTGAATAAAGTAATTCTTTGCAACGAAGCATTGTGGACGAATTTACCAACATTTTTCTTGCTCGTTGTGCCAAGTTGATGGTTACGTGTGTATGAGTGTTTATTTGTGTGTGTGTGTGTGTGTGTGTGTTTGTGCGTGTGTATTTGTGTCAGTCAGAGAAAGAAAGCGAAGATTGTCAACAGTTATACTTTTGGTCTTTTGGTGTGTTTTTAGATTTTTTAAGTACTTAAGTGGAGTGATTTTTTCTTTGTGATGCTTTAAGATCTGAATCTACCTTTTATTTGTGCAATCATTAATCGTATTCCATTTATTTCCATTATTTGATATATACTTTGAAGTTTTGTTTTGTTAAACAATGAATTGCAATGAATCAAGTTGACTCTTTACTTCACCGACCGTTTGGGAGATTGACACTAGATGACAAATTAGAAATAAAAAGACTAGTTCCTCACCAACCAACTGATTTTGAATTGACACAGGTGTGGAAATCTCGAAAACGCTCTTTTTCAGTGACATGGTATGACAGGCATGAATGGCTCACAGTTAGTTTAGAAAAAAAAAACGTTTCTTTTGTTTTTATTGACTACTTTTTACAGATACAACAAACACTGACAAATCATGGACATCTATAGGCTATAGTGACCTTAACGACTTCCATCGTATTTCTTGGCCTCCTGAACGTTGTTTTAGCACCCTTAAAAGAGTGAAAACTTTCTTGCGAAATTCAATGAAACAGGAGCGGTTAAATTCGTTAATGATTCTGTCAATAGGATTCAGTAGTCGTAACGTCACTTCCTTCCTAATGACGCATGGTAACTTAGTAACACTGGCTCTAAACTATCGGAACAATGGCGGCGCCCGTATGAAATATTTCTCCGGCGAGCATAAAAGCGTTTCCAGAGGAAAAAAACCCCATAAATTTGATCATGTTTTGACTTTTACACATTCTGATCACAAGACATACGAAAAGGGGACGAAAAGTTCTAGCTAGCATGAAGAATAAAAAGTAATGATTTTCTTTGTTTAGAACCAAGATGGCCGCCGTTGCCGGGCGCGTGACATCAGACTACTGAATCGTATTCACAAAGCTGAAATAGATGCCATTCCAGATTTCAATAAACACATTATAAAAAGATTTGCAGAGATGAAACATCGTCGTGCAGATTTTCTTTACAAGTACTAAAAGTAAGTAATTTCTGTCAGAGGTTTTTTTTTCTCTTTTGATTTACATTTATCACATATTGATTGCTTTATCTACCAAATCCAATCCTTTAAATGGTTGACAAAGAATAATTACAAAGACCTTTTCATACGGGACTTGTATCTCAGTGTTGTGGTTTGTTGTTTTCATGAATTATTTGTTTTTGTGAGTTTTGTCCACTCGTATAAACCATCGACCCTCCCCCCACCCTTCCAAAAAAGAGAGTTTTTAACATGTGCTCTCTCCTTTTGACCGTGTTCACTGTTTTAGAATTTTTTTTCTTCTTCTAATCATGGCACCACCATATGCCGTCAATACGCCACGCCGCTGTATATATATATATATATATATATATATATATATATATATATATATATATATATATATATATATATATATATATATAGAGCTACCTTATTGAAAGCACTGGGACCCTTTCCTATGTGACATGGAGCTACCTTATTGAAAGCACTGGAACCCCTTTCCTATATGACATGGAGCTACCTTATTGAAAGCACTGGAACCCCTTTCCTATATGACATGGAGCTACCTTATTGAAAGCACTGGAACCCCTTTCGTATGTGACATGGAGCTACCTTATTGAAGGCACTGGAACCCCTTTCCTATGTGACATGGAGCTACCTTATTGAAAGCACTGGAACCCCTTTCCTATGTGACATGGAGCTACCTTATTGAAAGCATTGGAACCCCTTTCCTATGTGACATGGAGCTACCTTATTGAAAGTACTGGAACCCCTTTCCTATATGACATGGAGCTACCTTATTGAAAGCACTGGAACCCCTTTCGTATGTGACATGGAGCTACCTTATTGAAGGCACTGGAACCCATTTTCCTATATGACATGGAGCTACCTTATTGAAAGCACTGGAACCCCTTTCCTATGTGACATGGAGCTACCTTATTGAAAGCACTGGAACCCCTTTCCTATATGACATGGAGCTACCTTATTGAAAGCACTGGAACCCTTTGGGTATGTGAGATGGAGCTACCTTATTGAAAGCACTGGAACCCCTTTCCTATGTGACATGAAGCTACCTTATTGAAGGCAGTGGAACCCCTTTCCTATGTGACATGGAGCTACCTTATTGAAAGCACTGGAACCCCTTTCTTATGTGACATGGAGCTACCTTATTGAAAGCACTGGAACCCCTTTCCTATGTGACATGGAGCTACCTTATTGAAAGCACTGGAACCCCTTTCTTATGTGACATGGAGCTACCTTATTGAAAGCACTGGAACCCCTTTCCTATGTGACATGGAGCTACCTTATTGAAAGCACTGGAACCCCTTTCCTATATGACATGGAGCTACCTTATTGAAAGCACTGGAACCCCTTTCGTATGTGACATGGAGCTACCTTATTGAAGGCACTGGAACCCCTTTCCTATGTGACATGGAGCTACCTTATTGAAAGCACTGGAACCCCTTTCCTATGTGACATGGAGCTACCTTATTGAAAGCACTGGAACCCCTTTCCTATGTGACATGGAGCTACCTTATTGAAAGTACTGGAACCCCCTTCCTATATGACATGGAGCTACCTTATTGAAAGCACTGGAACCCCTTTCGTATGTGACATGGAGCTACCTTATTGAAGGCACTGGAACCCATTTTCCTATATGACATGGAGCTACCTTTTTAAAGCACTGGAACCCTTTCCTATGTGACATGGAGCTACCTTATTGAAAACACTGGAACCCTTTCCTATATGACATGGAGCTACCTTATTGAAAGCACTGGAACCCCTTTCGTATGTGAGATGGAGCTACCTTATTGAAAGCACTGGAACCCCTTTCCTATGTGACATGGAGCTACCTTATTGAAGGCAGTGGAACCCTTTCCTATGTGACATGGAGCTACCTTATTGAAAGCACTGGAAGCCCTTTCGTATGTGACATGGAGCTACCTTATTGAAAGCACTGGAACCCCTTTCCTATCTGACATGGAGCTACCTTATTGAAAGCACTGGAACCCCTTTCCTATATGACATGGAGCTACCTTATTGAAAGCACTGGAACCCCTTTCCTATGTGACATGGAGCTACCTTATTGAAAGCACTGGAACCCCTTTCCTATGTGACATGGAGCTACCTTATTGAAAGTACTGGAACCCCTTTCCTATATGACATGGAGCTACCTTATTGAAAGCACTGGAACCCCTTTCGTATGTGACATGGAGCTACCTTATTGAAGGCACTGGAACCCATTTTCCTATATGACATGGAGCTACCTTATTGAAAGCACTGGAACCCCTTTCCTATGTGACATGGAGCTACCTTATTGAAAGCACTGGAACCCCTTTCCTATATGACATGGAGCTACCTTATTGAAAGCACTGGAACCCCTTTCGTATGTGAGATGGAGCTACCTTATTGAAAGCACTGGAACCCCTTTCCTATGTGACATGGAGCTACCTTATTGAAGGCAGTGGAACCCCTTTCCTATGTGACATGGAGCTACCTTATTGAAAGCACTGGAAGCCCTTTCGTATGTGACATGGAGCTACCTTATTGAAAGCACTGGAACCCCTTTCCTATCTGACATGGAGCTACCTTATTGAAAGCACTGGAACCCCTTTCTTATGTGACATGGAGCTACCTTATTGAAAGCACTGGAACCCCTTTCCTATGTGACATGGAGCTACCTTATTGAAAGCACTGGAACCCCTTTCCTATGTGACATGGAGCTACCTTATTGAAAGCACTGGAACCCCTTTCCTATATGACATGGAGCTACCTTATTGAAGGCACTGGAACCCCTTTCCTATGTGACATGGAGCTACCTTATTGAAGGTACTGGAACCCCTTTCCTATATGACATGGAGCTACCTTATTGAAAACACTGGAACCCCTTTCGTATGTGACATGGAGCTACCTTATTGAAGGCACTGGAACCCCTTTTCTATATGAGATGGAGCTACCTTATTGAAAGCACTGGAACCCCTTTCGTATGTGAGATGGAGCTACCTTATTGAAGGTACTGGAACCCCTTTCCTATGTGACATGAAGCTACCTTATTGAAGGCAGTGGAACCCCTTTCCTATGTGACATGGAGCTACCTTATTGAAAGCACTGGAACCCCTTTCTTATGTGACATGGAGCTACCTTATTGAAAGCACTGGAACCCCTTTCCTATGTGACATGGAGCTACCTTATTGAAAGCACTGGAACCCCTTTCTTATGTGACATGGAGCTACCTTATTGAAAGCACTGGAACCCCTTTCCTATGTGACATGGAGCTACCTTATTGAAAGCACTGGAACCCCTTTCCTATATGACATGGAGCTACCTTATTGAAAGCACTGGAACCCCTTTCGTATGTGACATGGAGCTACCTTATTGAAAGTACTGGAACCCCCTTCCTATATGACATGGAGCTACCTTATTGAAAGCACTGGAACCCCTTTCGTATGTGACATGGAGCTACCTTATTGAAGGCACTGGAACCCATTTTCCTATATGACATGGAGCTACCTTATTTAAAGCACTGGAACCCCTTTCCTATGTGACATGGAGCTACCTTATTGAAAACACTGGAACCCCTTTCCTATATGACATGGAGCTACCTTATTGAAAGCACTGGAACCCCTTTCGTATGTGAGATGGAGCTACCTTATTGAAAGCACTGGAACCCCTTTCCTATGTGACATGGAGCTACCTTATTGAAGGCAGTGGAACCCCTTTCCTATGTGACATGGAGCTACCTTATTGAAAGCACTGGAAGCCCTTTCGTATGTGACATGGAGCTACCTTATTGAAAGCACTGGAACCCCTTTCCTATCTGACATGGAGCTACCTTATTGAAAGCACTGGAACCCCTTTCCTATATGACATGGAGCTACCTTATTGAAAGCACTGGAACCCCTTTCCTATGTGACATGGAGCTACCTTATTGAAAGCACTGGAACCCCTTTCCTATGTGACATGGAGCTACCTTATTGAAAGTACTGGAACCCCTTTCCTATATGACATGGAGCTACCTTATTGAAAGCACTGGAACCCCTTTCGTATGTGACATGGAGCTACCTTATTGAAGGCACTGGAACCCATTTTCCTATATGACATGGAGCTACCTTATTGAAAGCACTGGAACCCCTTTCCTATGTGACATGGAGCTACCTTATTGAAAGCACTGGAACCCCTTTCCTATATGACATGGAGCTACCTTATTGAAAGCACTGGAACCCCTTTCGTATGTGAGATGGAGCTACCTTATTGAAAGCACTGGAACCCCTTTCCTATGTGACATGGAGCTACCTTATTGAAGGCAGTGGAACCCCTTTCCTATGTGACATGGAGCTACCTTATTGAAAGCACTGGAAGCCCTTTCGTATGTGACATGGAGCTACCTTATTGAAAGCACTGGAACCCCTTTCCTATCTGACATGGAGCTACCTTATTGAAAGCACTGGAACCCCTTTCTTATGTGACATGGAGCTACCTTATTGAAAGCACTGGAACCCCTTTCCTATGTGACATGGAGCTACCTTATTGAAAGCACTGGAACCCCTTTCCTATGTGACATGGAGCTACCTTATTGAAAGCACTGGAACCCCTTTCCTATATGACATGGAGCTACCTTATTGAAGGCACTGGAACCCCTTTCCTATGTGACATGGAGCTACCTTATTGAAGGTACTGGAACCCCTTTCCTATATGACATGGAGCTACCTTATTGAAAACACTGGAACCCCTTTCGTATGTGACATGGAGCTACCTTATTGAAGGCACTGGAACCCCTTTTCTATATGAGATGGAGCTACCTTATTGAAAGCACTGGAACCCCTTTCCTATATGACATGGAGCTACCTTATTGAAAACACTGGAACCCCTTTCCTATGTGACACCTTACAGATTTGAATAATATACACTTTGTCGTACCATCTAGGTAAAAGGTTGAATGAAAACTTCCATCTTCGACCATCCTTCAATTCAATGTTGCAGGGCATTAGCTATCCATCTTCTGTTTCTTTTCCATCAACCAAATGAATAATCTAAACTTATGCCTTTTATGTCTAGATCAAGTTTCTTACCCTACGGTCTCGTTTGAATAGATTTGGTTTTTATTGTTAATGATGCACACTTTAAATAATTTATTTATTTATTTATTTATTTAATTTTTAATTCATTCATTCGTTTATCTATTTAATTCTTATTCTTCTTATCATTATTATTTATTTACTTACAATCCAGCACGGACTCCTCGAGCACACAGTTTCCTCGAACTCATTCGAATGTCCCGAAAATTTCCCTTATTATTCTTTGTTATCTGTTTCGATACTAGAGTTGAGTCGTTCATAAAATCCACCAAACCAACGAGAATAATGTGGAATGAAGTAAAATGTGATATCCGAACACAGTGATTGTCGTAGCTTTATGAAGGGCACACTATGAATTTAGTAGAACCTCTGCAGCTCATCATCCGTCGAAGTCCCTGCATGGATGAATTAGTAGACATGTCAGATATTAATTCCAAATGACAGGAAAATATCACGATGTATGCCTTTCCTTCATTATTAATTAGTGGAGCACAGGAAAATATCACGATGTATGCCGTTCCTTCATTGGTAATTAGTGGAGTACAGGAAAATATCGCGATGTATGCCTTTCTTTCATTGGTAATTAGTGGGGCACAGGAAAATATCACGATGTATGCCTTTCTTTCATTGGTAATTAGTGGAGCACAGGAAAATATCACGATGTATGCCTTTCCTTCATTCATAATTAGTGGAGCACAGGAAAATATCACGATGTATGCCGTTCCTTCATTGGTAATTAGTGGAGCACAGGAAAATATCACGATGTATGCCTTTCCTTCATTGGTAATTAGTGGACCGCAAAAATCCATACCGACTGTCTAGAAAGATTTTTCTTGTGTAACCCGGAAATTTGGTAAAGGCACAGTTGTCTGTTGATAAGTTGTGCCTTTTACATATAATTATATGAGACATTCATTGATGATTCGTTTGAATGTGTGGCGTCCTTTGATGATCCAAAAATGTTGTCGCAGTTGACATAATGTGAAATTGACACCTGCATGAAAGTTGTTGTGAATATCTTTCACGATCAGGGAAGTAAATGGATCTTTTTGTGATGGTAATATTGGTGGATCATTCATTGTTCTTCCAATGATTTTCATACAGAGGAAAAGAGCTTGCCTTTTAGTTGTAGAGTACATTGCTCTCACTGACAACCGGTCAGAGGTCATGATACATGGCGAGCAGGGGTCAACGACCCATTGCCAATCCCATTAAAATGACCAAATGTAATCATGTGTAATTCATTTTCGTTATAATCTTTAACCATTGTTATGTACTATATTATTTCTTTGACATTTCATTGTTATGCTCATATTTTTTGTTTCCATGGGACATGGGGGCTATGTACGTCATATTACAATGAGAACAAAAAACTCCATATTTCAAATACTCATAAGTACACATAGACTAAATTGAATCAAGAAATACCACATTTATACAAGCACCACCCCCTCTAAATTCATACATACCCCCCCCCCAACCCACACACACACACACACACACACACACACACAAATATACACATACGCGCACGCGCACACACACACACACACACATACACACACACACACACACACAGCTTGTAATATGTCATATATATATAGTTATCTCCCTCAACATAACAATGAAATGAATGAATAATAAATTTCCTTTTCTTCACCCTCAAGCTGAAATCTGTCTTATGGTCTACTCCAGGGGAAGACTGGAATAACCCAGGTGTGAGTTGCAGTGCAGCGCCGCAAATTGAGCTAAGAAGAAGAAGCTTGTTGAAAGCTACATAACGCTATGGTTATCGAACTAGGCATCTTTTGGATGCTTAGCAAAGTCTATAATGCTGAGCCTCAGTGACCTCCCACCCCCTCCCCATCAAGTCTATAATGCTGAGCCTCAGTGACCTCCCACCCCCTCCCCATCAAGTCTATAATGCTGAGCCTCAGTGACCTCCCACCCCCTCCCCATCAAGTCTATAATGCTGAGCCTCAGTGACCTCCCACCCCCTCCCCATCAAGTCATTATGGCAAGGCATGCTTTCCTCGAACGTTTTTGCATGTCCCGAGGAATTCAATGTTTCATATTTATCCCCCCCCCCCACCCCCACCCCCCCCAGAAAGCCGTATGGAACCATATTTCTTTGCCATACAGCCTGTTAGGTGACCCTTGTCTACTAAAACTGTTACTACACTATTCGTCATTGTCTGTTGACAGATACTCATTCAATCCGTTTGGGTAACGTGTGTAAAGTGCATTAGCCAGGGAAACAACGCGGGGACCTGCATTTTTCACCCATTCTATGACTGATCACACTTAGCATTGCTCGACCTTTGTGACAAGACGAGAAACCGTACCGCTGAGCCACACGAGCCATTAGTTCTAGTAGTAGTTGTGGTGTCAGTGGTTTTAGTACAGTAGTGGTAGTAGTAGTAGTAGTAGTAGTAGTAGTAGTAGTAGTAGTAGTAGTAGTAGTAGTAGTAGTAGTAGTAGTAGTAGTAGTAGTGGTGGTAGTAGTAGTAGTAGTAGTAGTAGTAGTAGTAGTAGTAGTAGTAGTAGTAGTAGTAGTAGTAGTAGAGTAGTAGTAGTAGTAGTAGTAGTAGTAGTAGTAGTAGTAGTAGTAGAGTAGTAGTAGTAGTAGTAGTAGTTGTTTTGTTGTTGTAGTAGTATTCTGTCAAAAGGGTCATCTGAGGGGAGAGATAGGAGAGAGATGCGAATTTACTTTCTTCATCGTATTGGCCTTATGCTTTGATCATTGATAAGCAGTAAAAAAAAAAAAAAAAAAAAAAAGTGGTGGTCCACCTCAACCCAAAACAAGAAATGTTTTTTTTTAATTTTCAAATTATTTTTTTTTTTTTTTGCTTTTTTTTTACGGGTGACGGGGCTATTATTATGGTTTTTCTTCAAAATAAAAGAAGGGGCATTTTGGCATGAAAACTGATCGTGGTCTCCCTCGGTATTTCCCTCAGAGTAAACAGCTTGAATTTATTCACAGCCAACTTCAGTTTGCTGCCAAAGCAACTTGGGGAGACCTTCCATAAGCTACTACATCCCAAGTATTCTTATTCTAGTAGGGGGTTTGGGAGGGGGGGGGGGGGGGGGGACTTTTTTAAAGTCTCCCCCCTTCCAAACCCCCTACACTAGAACTTCTATTAGGGGGTTTGGGAGGGGGTAGACTTTTTTTTTTTAAAAGCCCCCCCCCCCCCTCCCAACACCCCCCCCCCCCCCCCCCCCCCCCACTAGAACAAGAATACTTGGGATGTATAGTAGCTTATGGAAGGTCTCCCGCACAGGGTTGCCAGATTATTTTTCAACAAAATGCCAGGGGAAGACTCAAAAAATGCCAAAACACTAAAAAAAAATGCCAAAGTCTGTTGACTCCACCCCCACTAAGAAAACTACTCACTTTTGATAGACAATTTACTATCATATCCTGGTGGCTTGCGTGTTTTCTTTTCTTTTTTTTTTGAATTATACTAAATTTCCTGTTGGGGTAATGAAATAATTAAGAAAAAGTGTCATTTGAAGTATAATATACAAGAAAAGAAAATGCCAAATGAAAATGCCAAATGCCAAATGATTTTTCTAATGCCAAACGGTTTTCAAAAATGCCAGATTTTTGGAATCTGGCATTTAAAATGCCAAACTGGCAACCCTGCTCCCGCAACGTGTAAATAAAAGGTTGGTTGGATACGCATGGCATCACTAAGGGTCAATTGCATCATAGTTCAGGTCATTTGCATCTCATTATTTTTCAAAATCTGAATTTAATTTAACGGAGAGTTTATTCTTCTTTACACTTCCAAGGATTAATGAACCAAAAGATTAGAGGGCTTGACTTCACGATTTGTCTTCACTGTCCTCTGAATATAGAGCAGTAAAGTTAGGTGCCCCAAACGTAAACAATAACAAGTTGCTAGTGATTTCCGTTAGGGACCGGAATAATTTACGCACAATATAGGTCTCCCAATTTTGTAGTTTGAGTTGTAGGCAATACACTTTCAGTATTGAAAATATGTTTACATAAAATCTAACAGTTGCAGAAATAATAATATAAGGCTAAATTATTATGAAAATCAGGCTCCGAATAATTCTCGTTTTGTTCACACCAGCGCAATAATTTGCTCTGGTCTAAAAATAGATAGACTGTAACTTTTGATAAATTTTAGAAAATTTTACCTTTTGTTCCATAAAATATCCATATCTAGACATTATTTGATGCATGATCGAGTATTTATGAATATGTGTTTCTTTTGCCACCTAACAGGCAAATTTTAAAGGTTATTTTTTTTCTATTATTTACATTGGAACGTGAGCTGTCAAGACAGGAACATGTGGTTTGCCACGTGCTTCTCGACCTTTGTTTACGTTTGGGGCACCTAACTTTACTGCTATATCAACCCGCCTGACTCTAAAATATAGGCATCTGCCCAGCCCGTATCCAAGTGGATAGCATCACTTCCGGCATGATTTGGTTAAAAAACAGGAAGTTGTTAAATGGAGAAGTTTCACCCGGTTTCTATTTAAGAATAAAGACTGCCTCGAAAGGAAACAGGTAGACATATCTCTTTTCAAAATAATTAATGCGGTCTAACTACATGAAGGTTGAAATTAGGGACCAGATCATAGCGACGAAGAACAAAGAAATTTTAACTCGGAGAAATTCATCAAATATCGCTGTCAAACTCTATACAGGGCCGTGACCCAAACGGTCCTGCCTTAGTTTTAGAGAGGAGTTTCGTAGGGCAGTATTCACTGTCCACAATTTGATTTTTAAAGTTTGGATACTGTCACTGGGGGAGACCTTCCATAAGCTACTTACATCCCAAGTATTCTTGTTCTAGTAGGGGGTTTGGGAGGGGGAAAACTTTTTTTTTAAAAAGTCTCCCCCCTCCCAAACCCCTCTACTGCCTCTCGTGTAGTTGGTTTGGGAAGGGGAGGGGGGGGGGGGAGACTTTAAAAAAGAAAAAAAAAGTTTCCCCCCTCCCACACCCCCTACTAGAACAAGAATACTTGGGATGTAGTAGCTTATGGAAGGTCTCCCGTCACTGGTTTTATGACATTAAAATGTAAGGGAGACATTCCGAAAGCTCCTACATCCCCAGTATTCTTTCAATTTGTATTTTCCACCGTCGATCTTTTGTCAGGCGTTTATTTATTCAATTTGTCATCATTACAGAAGCATTTTAAAAACTCTAGAACAAACCTTGATAGATTTGTGGAAGTTTAAAATTTGCTAATTTGACCATTGTTTTGATTCTCAGCCGCTATTTTGATTTGTGAAGTATTGAAAGGTCGTGCAAAGCAGTCCGAGGGTTTTTTTTTTTCTATTAGGGTTAGCTTGAGATCGGAGGATTTTTTAAAACTATAAGGGTTAGTCGGCAAAGGTGCTAGGGTGTTTTTTATTTTTTCTTGGGGTTAGTTGAGGGAATATTATTTGAGTTGTTTCCCTTTGTACGAGCTTTCAGAAAGCCTCCCAAATGTAAAGATATTTCAACCACAATCGGACTAATGATATTACAAAAGGTCCCCACAAAAGTATAGCTTTAAATTATTAAACAAGTCTGCTAATTTAATTAAATTATAACTTTATTTTTAAAAATAAAGAAAATGTCAAAAATAAAATGAAAAGGTTTTGACAAAAATTCAGTAACATGTAAAGACAATACAATACACACAAACAAATTTTGTATTGTTGTCGTCTCAGGTTTGTTCTTCTGTTTTCTTGTAACAGTATTGCTCTGACTTATTGTGAAGATGTGTAGTGTAGATTCTTTTTCACTCTGTACCGATCACGGCCCAACAAAAATTGAGAACAACCGTGCTTCTCAAATTTATTTTACGTCCAACCCTTTGCACTTTCCTTTTGGATCTGGATAGAGATTTGACCAAACAAGTTCTTAACGGGCATCTTCTATTATCACATTCTTTTATGGAGATGTGATATTACGACATACGTCGCCTTTTAATTTGTCGACCAGCATTTGGTATTTTTATAACACAGTTTTTGGTCTTCTCTGTGTTATATTTAGTTTGTTTCCGAACCGGCCAGTTTCGGCTTTCTCTGTGTTATAGTTTATTGAGACATATACATAGTAACAGATCTGCCTTCTCTTAGACCTGTAAATTCTCAGTCAATTAACTGAAATCAGTCAATTCGTCAAATTCAAATATTTTTAAAAAGGAAAGAAAGAAATGAAGAAAGAAACAATCCATGAATCGTAGTCGAATGACTGTGAAGTAATTAGGAATGTTCCACAGCGCTATGCATAGCTCATGGGCCGTTTATATTAACGATGGATATATTGCCAAGGCTAAGCGACGCTTTTTATAATTGCCATGTCTGAACACACCCCAGTGTATTTTTACACAGCCTTCGTGAAATTATTTTTACACTTTCCAAACCTGTCGTGATCCCAATGGTTGCCAATTTTAACTGAGCCACCGAGCGATAACTTTCATTGTTTCGTCTAAGCCAAAATTGACCACCTTTACTCGGTGGAACCTAAAAGTATGAAATAGTTTAATGCAAACGCCGGAAGTGCGTTAGGAAGACACCCTCAAATCGAAAGTTATATGATTGCTACAAGCACATCTCGATTGCCTCATGTTGTAAACAAACTGGTTGACCGTTTCTTCACTGATTGGGTACCTAATTATTAGAAACAATTGTAAGTAGCCCAATTAATTCCCATGTAAATTCGTTTTCTGCCATTGTTTTGCTCAAGCGAGCTTGCTGTTTACTATTCATTTCGATTCTTTGGATTTTTCTAATACCGAACGAGGAGTTTCAGTGAGGTTCAGTTTCAGTCAATTTTTATAGCGCTCATTTACAGGTCTATTCTCTGCACTGTGATATTATTGATCTCTTTTAGATCGTACTGATATTGCATAAATTTGCCTTCTTTATGCAATGATTTTGGTCACCCATTGACAGACTTACACAGTTCCATAACCTTCATTATTTCTAGCTATTTTCCGGCCCCAAACGTTTTTGACACAGTCAACCCTGCATTGTGCAAAGAAAAGCAAGTGACGATTTGCGGCCTGCCATGGGTTTATATAACCATGGTGAGAAGTATTCATAGGACGACTGAGAGGCATTATCAACACAAGATAGCATAGCCATAGGTTTGAAAAATAACTCATTGTCGCCTTAAGCTAATTTCCCATTGAGACTTAAGCTCGTTTTACAGTAATGTGGCAGATACATTAATGTCAAATGCCTGACAGAATCTCACATCCATTCATCATGGCTGGCACACAAACTCACACATCACAACATACATTAATGTCAAATGCCTGACAGAATCTCACATCCATTCATCATGGCTGGCACACAAACTCACACATCACAACATACATTAATGTCAAATGCCTGACAGAATCTCACATCCATTCATCATGGCTGGCACACAAACTCACACATCACAACATCACTTTTAAAGCTTTTTGTTTTTATACGATTCGTTATCTCAAAATCTCCATAGTGAATAATGATAGCTAGACATCTAACAATTTTCTTCTTGAAGACAGTTTTATTGACCAAAACAGAGAAATAAAGATAAAACACAATGTGGATTTGTCCTAGTCGTGGCCACTCTCCAAACCCCTCATTTAGGCCACTTTGATATGAATATGCCTTAACCTTAAAGAGAAATCTTTTTTGCAAAAAGTTACTTCTATTTAACACGTTTAAACTTTCTTTGCAACTTTTTGATTCTTCACAATTTTGTTCTCTAAAAAAATTATGGTCTTTTTAACTCATTGATTCGGTTCTCGTTGGCCATTTCTTATTGACATTCTTGATGGTCAGTCCTGAAATTAAGCTGTTCTGACAGTCTTAAACAACTTTGATGATGTCCAATGACGTTTATCCATAATTTGACTTCTGCTTAACCGTTGACTATCATCCATACTCTTGGGAAGAATAATTTACATAAATTCATTTAGTTGTCCATTAGAGACGACAATCTCAAACTCCAGGTTCTATCATTATTTACAAACTCTAGTTTGGTTTGATTGAAAAGATTTGTTTTACATCTCGGAACAGTGGACAGGGGTTACAATGAGATATTAAGATGATAATAATAATAATAATAATAATAATAATAATAATAATAATAATAATAATAATAATAATAATAATAATAATAATAAAAATAATAATAATAATAATAATAATAATAATAATAATAATAATAATAATAATAATAATAATAATAATAATAATAATAATAATAATAATAATAATAATAATAATAATAATAATAATAATAATAATAATAATAATAAAAATAATAATTATAATAATAATAATAATAATAATAATAATAATAATAATAATAATAATAATAATAATAATAATAATAATAATCCTTTGTTACTCCTCGGCCGAGTATTGCTCACCAGTCTTGGCTAGGTCAAGCCACGCCAATAAGATAGACCCTGAACTAAACAATGCTTGTCGCATTATTACTGGGACACTGAGACCTACCCCCATACCAGCCATCTATAGACTAGCGGGGATAGCACCACCACACATCCGCAGAGACGCACAGACCAAAGTCCAGAAATACAAACAAGAAAGTGACACCAGACATCCTCTTTATGAGCATAACATCGTGCCAAGGAGACTGAAATCTAGGAAAAGCTTCCTGACAAATGAAGGCATCCACCCAGACCATGCAGCCATTTACAGAGTGCATTCATGGAAAGAATGGGACTACTGCCCAAATGATGCCATTCAGGAACCCAAAGAAGAACTGCCAAGCGGAGTAAATCTCCCCAGGAAAGATTGGTTGACACTGAACCGGGCAAGGTCTAAAGTGGTGAAGACCAAAACAACCTTACAAAAATGGGGACTTTCTTCAGACTGCCGATGTCAAGGTGGACACACGGCTCAAAACATGGACCACATCCTTCACGAGTGCGAACTTGGACCACATATCAGTGATATGGAACTGAGAGGCTGGGCCCCTGAAGCCATCCAATGGATCCACCACTGGCGCGACACGATATGATAATAATAATAATAATGATAATAATAATGATAATAAATCATTTGTATAGCGTGCAAATTCCATGAATTCATGCTCTAAGGCGCTTTACAATAAAACACGAACTCACAAAGGGAAAATAAAATAAAGACTACAGCATTGAAAGCCCAGTTTGAAGAACATGAAACTAAATTAAGCAAAGGCCAATTTAAACAGTTCAGTCTTCAAACTGGACTTGAAAGAGTTAAAAGTTGGAGAGTTTCTGGTTTTGGGGGACAGGGAATTCCAGATTTTTGGAACTGCATTAGAGAAAGATCTGTTGATAGTCATAATGATGAATTTTAGCCCCCTGTTTTGATTTCATAAAAATAATCTCATTGTTATTCACATGAGCCTTAAAGAATTAATATTCCTAACAGATTCTAATAGCAAAATACACCGAGATCTAGTGGCAATTGACAATTTTCAAAACAAAGTCAACCAATCAGATTACATCATGCTGGGTGGGATTCCTGGCCTCCCATAGTGGGCAGGGTGGTACTTGCTATGTCTTCTATCCCACTGTATCTGTTTTCCAATTGCTTTGTCTTTGTCTTGGAATGAGATTACTAAGTTTTGTCCTGAGCTGGCCGGAGTCCTTGGCTGGGAGGGAAACAGTCAAATCTATAGATATAGTTTTGGGAGATGATATTTTTTTTACTTGTAAATCATCTCTCTGATATATACTGTTATTATTTTTTAAACATATGATTCCTCTTGATGGGATCTTGTGCTTGTGTCTGGGTGAGACTTTTGGGGTGAGACTTTGAAAGTGTGCTCTTGGAATCTACATATGTTCTCTATTTCTACAATTTCCCCTATGTCTTACTTTTCCCTCAAGTCCTTTTAATTATATATCTAGAATGTTTTTACTTTCCAATTTTCTTACTGGCGCTTATATAACCTAAATGTGTTGCAAACGCTGTAAAACCCTTAAAAACAAACAAGCAAAACAGATCATGAATTAAGCGTACTCTGAAAAGGTCAAGGTAGTATTACTAATTTGCATAATTTTTATTAAATTCCTCTGATTTAGATTGACGGTAATTGATGGCTAATTTGAGTGGCTAATGTGTTACAAAGTGGCACTTCACTCCAGTGTTATTTTAGGACCAAATTGTATTAATATTATGGGTACAGTGTTGGTTAGTAGGTATGGTTCCTCTCAATGACCAGCCTTGTTGCTATTGTGGTATTCCATCAGTTTAGAGAAATGAATTGAATTTAGGTGCTTGTAAGAATTTTTGAAAACAAAGATTTGGAGAATTTTTTTTTTACTTGATGCCAACTCAATCTCAAGGTCAAGTCCAATATGTACTTATTTGCAGGTCTGAAAACCCAAATTAATATGGGATCATTGTTGTCATGGAAGCACTCTGAAACCAATGAAAAATATTTCCCATTACAACAATGTTAAATCAAGCCCATAATTGTGCCAGTCTATCAGACCTGTAAATATATGCATGCAGGTCAATCCTTATAAAATTTAATTGTGTAAGAAAAATCACAAGACTTTTTTTCAGTTCTGAAAGCATTTATTTCACAATTGAATAGTTCTCAGTGCTCCTGGTAGAGAATAAGGTAAAGGACACGTCTTTTTCAGGTTATTCAGCAGTGATCATGTCCTCCCTCCATGTCTTGAATCCCATCATCTGACATTCTCATTCAATTCTCCTCCATGTCTTTCACCCATGTTATTTTCTTTGGCCATTGACTGTGGGACGCGAAACAATGCAAAAGGACATAAACGAGGAATACAATGGGTCTTACATCAAAACTTGAGGATTTAGATTACACAGATAA
The DNA here is from genome assembly GCF_034508935.2 of Berghia stephanieae. Taxonomy (NCBI): domain Eukaryota; kingdom Metazoa; phylum Mollusca; class Gastropoda; order Nudibranchia; family Aeolidiidae; genus Berghia; species Berghia stephanieae. The sequence goes on from NC_088364.1 coordinate 259,542, forward strand.
CATTGGACTATTATCCTATAGATTTCAAGATATATGCCAGAAGACTGAAAGTTTACACATGACTGCAAGCTCAATTGGACTCAAAGTAAACAATAACCGACAGCGTGTTGTTATTTCTCTCCCTAATTGTGTGATTTTTATTGATTTCTAAAACAAAAGTCTGGAATATTTTTATAGTCGTTTTAATAAAGTTTTATTCTATAGATATTGTGATACATATTTCTTAGAAATTCATAAGAGGATTTTTAGATAAAGTAACATTTTAGTGGTGTAGATCCCAGTGTTTGAAGTATTTTATTAGACATCTATTGTTTACTTTTACGTTAAGATTTTTAGTCACGATGTGCCATATCTATTTTTATCCGTATTACGACAACATTTGGCATGACACAGAATCGTCTTGGTATCACGGTAACAATAGCCCCCCTGGCTATGGTGTGTGTGCGGAAAAAAAGGAAAAAAAATATTCAAATAGGTCACAGACCACCGCCCTTTCCTTCTAATCGAGCACTCAAAGTACATAACACACAATGGTGCCCAAGGTCTCTGATCAACATACCAGTCAACGACACTCACAACAACATGCCAATAGAAAACAACACATCAACATATCAACAAAGCACAATGACAACAGCTGATCATTTTGATGGTATGCAGGACTTAAGTAAACATAATGAGAATGTGACTTGTAAAAATAAAACAATAACAGCAACGAGGGGAAGAAGGGTCAATATGAGGCCAAATGAAATAAAAAGAATCAATAACCGTATCAACTCAAATAATAACGCGCCTAATATAGCAAACAGGCAAACTAACAGTGATCAAAATGGTGAACTGGGAAACATGTTTAGAACTATGACCATAAACTTTCAAAACTATTGTTAGACCAATTTTGGAGTATGGCAGCTCGATTTGGGACCCATGTACAAAGAAAAACATCGACACCTTAGAAAACATCCAAAGAAAAACAGCAAGACGCATCACTTTCTCAAGTGCATCTGAAATAACACAACGGATTGGCCTTGAACCTCTGGAAAAGAAGAAAAATAGATATACTTAAATTGTTCCATAAGATCTTCTACAAAAATTCGTGCCTTAAACTTCCAACACCATCAAAGATATCGGCACAAGAACTACGAGGTGACACACAGCAAGAGTAACCATCCCAACATCAAAAACAGACGGCCACCTGTATTCGTTTTTCCCTTCCAATGCCCGACTATGGAAAAGCCTCCCAGCTGAAGTGGCGGATACCGGTTGCCAACATGCCTTCACACGATTGCTAGAGTTCACAACGTGACTTTTTAATCTATGTATTTTATTATTCTTACATCAAAAATCACTTGTTGGCGGCTGTTGCATTTCTTTCTCAATACACAACCCTATCCATCTCTATCTTTTCCATACCCCCTCTTCTTTCTTAAATCACCTTAGTGATAATATAAATGACAGCAGTTGTAAAAAGCAAGCTACATATTATATTATAGTTTTAATTGTTTCTGAAATTCTACAGCAGATAAATTGTATATCCTCAATTGTTTTGGATAGACTGACCACACTTTGATTTTTGGAAGACTTGATACCTGATATTTGATTCATCAAAATGGAAGAACTTGGACAGGAGCCTGATCCAGAGCAAGAAAAGCCAGAGGGCTGTTTTAAAAGGTTTTTTACTGGTATGTAAATACTTGTAATGTACTAAAGTCTTTTCATTTAAGGTACACATCTCTTTTATAAAGTGTATACATACAGGATATCTAAGCAACGATCTTCATCGCAAAAAAAAAATAGACTGAAATAAAAAGAACATAAAAAACACACCTCCTTCATAACCCCTCCCCACCTTGATTTTCCCATCCCAAAATAAAAACAATTTTCATCACTGTGATCCGGTCTTGGGGGAAGGGGTTGGGGGGGGAGGGGGGGGTGAGATTGGAGATTTAAGGAAGGAAGTGTCTTTTGTTTTTAAGATGGACCAATGTCATATAGATGATGGCCCAATGTCATACAGGCTGGGAACTAAACCAAATTCAGTCTAAAATGATGACATGTCAATGAATATCTTTTGTATTATTTACAATTCCCCTGTCTAACTTGCTTGGTTCAGATTTCAGAAAAACTCTCCTTGTTTATAACTCAGAGAAAACGCCTATTATTCACGCACTCATGGCTCAAGGGATTTACCCTGGGGGTGAGATTTTTGCAAGGCAATTTTGGCAATGTAGTCAGCAGATATAACATCATCTTCTATTTATAGATTACCTGTATATCTCTCTCTTATTACTGGAAGGATTTTGGGGAAAAAGGGGCTTTCTAGGAAGGGGCATTTTGAAAAAATTTTTACTAAACAGCTCAATGATATGTGCGAGTAGTTGTTATTGCGATGTCTGATTGGTTGACGTGACTGACTCAAAGTGTATTGTTACTATGATGGATAGTGTAGGGGTTAGCATGGCTCAGTGACTGACTCAAAGTGTATTGTTACTATGATGGATAGTGTAGGGGTTAGCATGGCTCAGTGACTGACTCAAAGTGTATTGTTACTATGATGGATAGTGTAGGGGTTAGCATGGCTCAGTGACTGACTCAAAGTGTATTGTTACTATGATGGATAGTGTCGGGGTTAGCATGGCTCAGTGACTGACTCAAAGTGTATTGTTACTATGATGGATAGTGTAGGGGTTAGCATGGCTCAGTGACTGACTCAAAGTGTATTGTTACTATGATGGATAGTGTAGGGGTTAGCATGGCTCAGTGACTGACTCAAAGTGTATTGTTACTATGATGGATAGTGTAGGGGTTAGCATGGCTCAGTGACTGACTCAAAGTGTATTGTTACTATGATGGATAGTGTAGGGGTTAGCATGGCTCAGTGACTGACTCAAAGTGTATTGTTACTATGATGGATAGTGTAGGGGTTAGCATGGCTCAGTGACTGACTCAAAGTGTATTGTTACTATGATGGATAGTGTAGGGGTTAGCGTGGCTCAGTGACTGACTCAAAGTGTGTTGTTACTATGATGGATAGTGTAGGGGTTAGCATGGCTCAGTGACTGACTCAAAGTGTATTGTTACTATGATGGATAGTGTAGGGGTTAGCGTGGCTCAGTGACTGACTCAAAGTGTATTGTTACTATGATGGATAGTGTAGGGGTTAGCATGGCTCAGTGACTGACTCAAAGTGTATTGTTACTATGATGGATAGTGTAGGGGTTAGCGTGGCTCAGTGACTGACTCAAAGTGTATTGTTACTATGATGGATAGTGTAGGGGTTAGCATGGCTCAGTGACTGACTCAAAGTGTATTGTTACTATGATGGATAGTGTAGGGGTTAGCATGGCTCAGTGACTGACTCAAAGTGTATTGTTACTATGATGGATAGTGTAGGGGTTAGCATGGCTCAGTGACTGACTCAAAGTGTATTGTTACTATGATGGATAGTGTAGGGGTTAGCATGGCTCAGTGACTGACTCAAAGTGTATTGTTACTATGATGGATAGTGTAGGGGTTAGCGTGGCTCAGTGACTGACTCAAAGTGTGTTGTTACTATGATGGATAGTGTAGGGGTTAGCATGGCTCAGTGACTGACTCAAAGTGTATTGTTACTATGATGGATAGTGTAGGGGTTAGCGTGGCTCAGTGACTGACTCAAAGTGTATTGTTACTATGATGGATAGTGTAGGGGTTAGCATGGCTCAGTGACTGACTCAAAGTGTATTGTTACTATGATGGATAGTGTAGGGGTTAGCGTGGCTCAGTGACTGACTCAAAGTGTATTGTTACTATGATGGATAGTGTAGGGGTTAGCATGGCTCAGTGACTGACTCAAAGTGTATTGTTACTATGATGGATAGTGTAGGGGTTAGCATGGCTCAGTGACTGACTCAAAGTGTATTGTTACTATGATGGATAGTGTAGGGGTTAGCATGGCTCAGTGACTGACTCAAAGTGTATTGTTACTATGATGGATAGTGTAGGGGTTAGCATGGCTCAGCAATACGGTCTTTGTAGCGGATTCGATCACTGTGTGGCAAGTCACCTCGCCCTAGCTTAATTTGCGGCGCTGCACTGCGGCTGATGCCTGGGTTATTCCAGTCTTCCCTTGGAATAGACCCTGTAGACAAATTTCTCCTATGGGATGAGTAAAGGGAATTATATATATTTATTTTATTTTATTTAATGAACATAAAGAAAATATAATGCCATCTCTATTTGAGTTATAAAGAGAAAAGTGCCTGAAAAGTAGGAAGAAGCTGAAGCCCCTTTGTCTTTGGCTAGACACATCAATGGTATAGGGATGCTTACATCTATGACATTATACATCCTAGACTAGAATAGCAGTAACATTCTTTGTTTTTAGTCTTTAAAAAAGATGTTATCGATTGGTGTTCACAAGATTTGAATCTACTTTTGTCATTTACGTTTCACCACATTATCTTTGCAAGTAATATCAATGAGTGACTCAATCGTGCTATTATCTGTCTGATCCCTCCATCTATAATGGACAGGGACTGCTGGAACAATTTATTTGTGGAGACATAAGGGAAAGAAGTGCTATACTACATCTTAAACCAAAATGTTGTTATGTTGGTATTGTCACCATTTGTATCTTTGCCATTATGACCAATTTCAGGAAAACCTTCAGATGTCAAAGAAGACCATGAGTTGTTGGCCCAAAAAATGATCAGAGAACTTGTCATATACTTAGTCTTTATAGCCATCGTTTGCACAAGTAAGTCTTCATTTACTTTAAATCTTTTCATCTCTGGGGTTGGAAAGAATTTTGGGTTTGGAAAAGAAATCTATAGAAATGATAAGGTTTGACTTTAAAATAGCCCATTTCACCAAGACAATGTACTAATAATAATAATAATAATAATAATAATAATACTTTATTGCATCCCAAAAAGGAAATTTTTTGTACAGACGTGTTATAATTTACACATAAGATAAAAATACAATGGAAATAGGATGTATATATATAAAAAAGGAGCAGCTCTATAACCAGAGCTGCGCTTTATAATATGAATAATTTCAACACTGTAAAATAGTTAAAACTGTCACTATAAATTGAAAATTGAAAAGATTGCAAAACAAATAAATTAATAAATTAATATTTATATTTTTAAAAAGTAAAAATGAGAAATAATTATATAAAATGATTATTGCTTGTTGTTATAAAGCCTAATACTGGACGGCAGAAAAGATTTTCGGTGTCTCTCTGTTTTCGTTGAAATAGAGAAAGGGCGACCACTTCTTTCTGACATAATAATTGATGGTCTTAGTGGATGATACTGGTCATTTAATATTTTAGTTATTTTATTTATACAAAATTTCTCGTATAAAAGATCTACATCGTCAACATCATTTATATAGCGTTTAATGGATTTTTTAATATTTGAATTTATTTTGTTCCTTTCCACTGCTAAGCAATTGCCTCCCCAAGCTGTTATACAAAATGACAAGACACTTTCGATTACTGCTCTATAAAATAATGTGCAGAGGGTTTTATCTATTCTAAACTGAGAGAGTTTCGATAAAAAATATGTACGTCTGCACATCTTATGCCTAATTATTTTCAAGTGTTCATCCCACTTGAGCCTGTCATCAATCGTTACACCAAGGTATTTGTAGTGAGGAACTCGCTGGACGAATTGGTCCTTTAATTTTAACGGTTCTATCGGTTCCTTCACTCTCCTAAAGTCAATCACTAGCTCCTTTGTCTTGCTTATGTTAAGCTCTAGGTGGTGGGCATCACACCAAGACACAAATCTATCAATTTCTTGCCTATAAGCCACTTCGTTGCCATTTGTTATGAGGCCTTGAAGAGCGGGTCATCTGCAAACTTTATTAAAGGTACACTCAGGTTTTGACTTCTACAGTCATTCGTGTATATTGTGAATAATACAGGGGACAATACACAACCTTGAGGAGCACCAGTATTTGTAGTTATACAGGAAGATTTGTTTTGTCCTAATTGAACATATTGTGCTCTCTCCGTAAGAAATTCGAGCACCCAAGCAATTATATACTTGTTTAAATTCAGACTAGTCAATTTTTGAACAACCAACTGAGGTTGCATTGTATTGAACGCTGAAGAAAAATCTGCAAAAAGCAATCTGCAATAGCTCCTAGCGTGATCTAGATGCCTGTAGATGTTGTTTGTAAACAGCAAAATGGCATCCTCTACGCCACGTCCTGGTTTGTAAGCAAATTGATGACTATCACTCAATGGCATAAACTGATTCCTAATTTTAACAAGAACAAGTTTTTCTAAAGATTTCATGACTATTGAAGTCAGTGCAACAGGTCTGAGATCGTTCATAGTTTCAAGTTTTTCTTTTTTTGGAACAGGAATAATTTTTGAAGTTTTCCAAATTTCAGGGATTGAAACGCATTGGAGGGACCAGTTAAAAATATGTGTATAAATGGGGGAAAGCTGGTGGGCACATTCTTTTAATAGTTTTCCTTTCAATCCATCCGGCCCAGCAGCCTTCCTCTCGTTTAGTTTCGAAAATACGAATCTCGTTTCCTCTTCACTGACCTCAATAGTCATTTCATCTTCCAAAGCCCTGTCTAATTTATGTTTTTCATTTTCAATATCAAATTTGTTTGCTGTGTCGAAACGTGAATAAAATTTATTTAAAGTTTCAATTTCGATATCTTCTGATGTACTTCATTATGTGTCTTCCCCAAGAAGTCTCTTTTTCAATCTTATTTCCATTTCCTACAGTACAAAACTGTACTTGTCACCTGTTAAGCTTCTCTTTTTTTTGGTATGAAAAGCTGTCCCTGCAATCAGCCAGCCACTTAATCAAACCTTAGTTGGTTTGGGAAATGTGTGTCAATTGTATTTTCCAAGGACACAACTCTGAAGCCAAAGATTTTTTTCTTTAGATCATTGTCACCCATCCGCATGCTCAATATAACTTGACTCATGACAAAGGTCAAGACACTGCAGCCCTGAGAAACTGAGGCGACAGAAGATTGCATCACAATGTTGTATCACAAGTCATCAATGAAAACTACTTGATTGGCTGTCAGTGTTCTAGCTTTACCATTGTTAGCATTGTTTTTTGTGAACATTTTGGGTCAATTCATTGTTGAATAAACAAAATATGTAGATATCAACTTTTAGTTAATACATTGCCACCGTTCTATTACGCACGATTCCCTTCAAAATCCTTCATTTATTGCCCCCCAGCAGGCCTCATGGAGTCAGATTTCCATAACATACAGTACGATGCACCTTGCTAGACATCATTTTTTTGTAAAAGCACTCTACAATATCTGTCACTGCCTATAGCCAGGTACTCTTTTGTACCAAAGTCAAGTGGGGAAATGTGTTTAAAATGACACATCCAAGGGCACAATATCACGTCATTTGTTTTTTTTTAAATTTTTTTTTTTGTTTTTTTTTTTGCCATCTTTCTCACCCATCCAATCTTGGACCACAATCAACATTGCTTGCTAGGTAATAAAATGACACAGTTTCCGCTCAAGTGCCTGGTGGTGGAGAAGCAAGAAAAACAGATTGGCACTTATCGGAAATGCTTCATGTGGGACAAGAAAGATGACATAGAGGGTTTTTGTTATTTCTGACCAAATGTCAGAAGTCCGAAATGACCACAATGTGCCATGGTCTATATAGTCGGATATGGATTTACTGGACATTGTTTCAGGGTGATAGGGATTTACTGGACATTGTTTCAGGCTGATAGGGATTTACTGGACATTGTTTCAGGCTGATAGGGATTTACTGGACATTGTTTCAGGGTGATAGGGATTTACTGGACATTGTTTCAGGGTGATAGGGATTTACTGGACATTGTTTCAGGTGATAGGGATTTACTGGACATTGTTTCAGGCTGATAGGGATTTACTGGACATTGTTTCAGGGGTTTGAGTGTGAGGGATTTACTGGACATTGTTTCAGGGTGATAGGGATTTACTGGACATTGTTTCAGGCTGATAGGGATTGACTGACATTGTTTCAGGTGATAGGGATTTACTGGACATGTTTCAGGTGATAGGGATTTACTGGACATTGTTTCATAGTGGATTTCGGACTTTCGGATAGGGATTTACTGGACATTGTTTCAGGGTGATAGGGATTTACTGGACATTGTTTCAGTGATAGGGTTGACTGGACATTGTTCAGGTGATAGGATTGACATTTCAGTGATGGATACTGGACATTGTTTCAGGTGATAGGGATTTACGCTGGTGAATTGTTTTCAGGCTGATAGGATTTACTGGACATTGTTTCAGGTGATAGGGATTACTGGACATTGTTTCAGGTGATAGGGATTTACTGGACATTGTTTCAGGCTGATAGGGATTTACTGGACATTGTTTCAGGCTGATAGGGATTTACTGGACATTGTTCGGTAGGTTTATGGACATGTTTCAGGTATAGGGATTACTGGACATTGTTTCAGGCTGATAGGGATTACGACTGTGACATTGTTTCGGGTGATAGGATTTACTGGACATTGTTTTCAGGCTGATAGGGATTACTGGACAATTGTTTTCAGGCTGATAGGGATTGACTGGACATTGTTTCAGGCTGATAGGGATTGACTGGACATTGTTTCAGGCTGATATGGATTTACTGGACATTGTTTTAGACTGATAGGGATTGACTGGACATTGTTTCAGGCTGATAGGGATTGACTGGACATTGTTTCAGGCTGATTAGGATTGTACTGGACATTGTTTCAGGCTGATAGGGATTGACTGGACATTGTTTCAGGCTGATAGGGATTGACTGGACATTGTTTCAGGCTGATATGGATTTACTGGACATTGTTTCAGGCTGATAGGGATTGACTGGACATTGTTTCAGGCTGATAGGGATTGACTGGACATTGTTTCAGGCTGATATGGATTTACTGGACATTGTTTCAGGCTGATAGGGATTGACTGGACATTGTTTCAGGCTGATAGGGATTGACTGGACATTGTTTCAGGGTGATCAAAAAATCATCAGATTATCTTCATCCTTCGTGCAGCATGATATAAAGTCTTGAGCTATGATACCAACTCTCTGACCTGTAGGTTTTTGGTTCAAGTCCTTCGTGCAGCATGATATAAAGTCTTGAGCTATGATACCAACTCTCTGACCTGTAGGTTTTTGGTTCAAGTCCTTCTGTTGGTATCACAAAGCTGACTTAGGAAAAGGCTCTTTACTCATCCTCTCACCACACTGAGATGTAGAATGAGCAACCGGAAGGTTTATTTCTACAAATTACTGACCTGATTTGGTATTGATAATCTCCAGCTGTAATCACTACTCTTTCAGTGAATGTATTGAGTCACCTTGAGGACCGGATGATCCGAACTTTAATTTAATGGGTGATCATTTTGATAGCAATGCACTTCACTTACCCACATTTTGGTTAGAATGACACTAAACAAAAATTATATCCATATTTATATTTAGATGAACACATTGAGTCAAAACATTCACTATGTTTTAATTTTATTTTTTTGTTATGTAAATATAATGTGTGACATTCAAGATAAAATGATAATAATGATGTGAAGTATATAATAATCAAATGAACTTGAAAAATAGGTTATATGTTTTCCAGAAATCATTTAGTTTTTTCTTTTTTTTGTTTTTTAATTAAATTAATGTATGGAAAATCATCTAAGAGAGATAATTTTTTTTTCAATTTAATAAACTTTACTAAATGTTTTTTAAAATTGTTTTTATACCGTTAAATTATTTTAGATCAAGGTCTAGCTTTGTGATTTTTTGAAAAGTGACAAAAAAAAAAAAAAAGCCCAGCGACCAGTGGTTTTGCTGGAAACAAATCTCTGGTAATCCGTGAGTTAAAGCCACGTTGATGAATAAAGTTTTGACACATCCTTCATGTCTGTGGTGTCAAAACAGGCTTGTAGCTTGTAGGCAAAATCAAATGAAAATGCTGACGACTCACAAAACAAATGTAATTCAAAAAAATGTTTCATGGGAAAATTGAGCTCTTGGGTAGGGGACGGTAGGTAGTCTTGTGGAAACATGAAAGTCATCCAAACAAACTGTGAGTAATTCATAAAGTAGTCAGGGAAATGTGAAATATGGAATTACAAGGTTGCATGGAGTTTTTGGGCCTGTTCATCCTTGTAAGCACAGTTTTCTTGCTTCTCAACCAGCGAGCATTAAGGCAGAGACTATTATACAATTTGTATTTTTTGCTGTTGTCCTTGTCTTTGTTGCTGTCTTCATCGGTAAGACACATTTCAAATCGGTTTTTGATTCCAGTTGCCTTTGGAATGACGTCATCCTATTCCTATTACTACACCAAGGTCATGAAAGATCTATTTATAGAGCAAGGCAGTTCAGAGATGGGGTTCAAGGACATTACGTCAGTTAAAGATTTTTGGAAGGTAGGTCAAGATCATTCCTGTCTTTTCTTATGGAGAGCACATGTCGTGCTCACATTTATACAGTGTTCAGCTTGTTTTTCTTGTCTGTTATGATGTTTATTTGATTGTAGGTACACAGCAATACCTGCGGTGTGTGCTATTGGTAGGATCTCTGGAACACTATCTCTTTATAAAGGCTGCGGTTATTCAGAGTCGACTCTGAATAACTGTCTACGGTTATTCGGAGTCGACTCTGAATAACTGTCTACGGTTATTCAGAGTCGGGGAGTCCACTCTGAATAACTGTAGACAGTTGACTCTGAATAACTGTCTACAGTTATTCAGAGTCGGGGAGTCGACTCTGAATAACTGTAGACAGTTATGAGTGATGAACTTCCAGTTACCAACCACACGGTTTTTCTGGGTTTTTTTCTTCTCTCCCACCTCTGTTTAACCCTACGGGAAAAAATCGTTTTACTTTTTGGTATTTTCTTGTCTCTTCTGTCATGGCAGTTTTTTGCATCGGTGATTTGTATTGCGGCCGCAAAATTTGCAATTTTTTGCAAATTGTCGAGATTTTGCAAAAAAAATAAATAAAAATAAATATTTTAAAAAATATAGTGGGGACCAGTGATGATAATCTTCCGCGGATTTCTGGGATTTTAGGATTTGTTCATAAATGTTCCGTTGTTTTTTGTCATGTCAAACATTTTCTGCTCAGTGGTAGTTCAGGGGGAAAAACAATAATATGCCTTCTATCATTTTTTGACACCTCTGCTCAGTTGCATGAATTTTGGTGACACTCCTTTAATTATGACGTTAGTCTAGACACGCTGGCGCCAAATGTCAAAGGCAGCACAAGACACATGGTGGCCATGAATGAGAAGATGATCGAAAGGGAAGGGGATGGAGCAAATGGGTGTAAATATTTGTGTACTTTTTAGCTGTAACATGATAATACATTCATTTGACGATTTTATTTATAAGGTTTATAAGCTTGTCTTTTTTTTTTTTTTCTTCCTTTTTAAGTTTTGTTTTGTCTTTGTTTGATTGTTCTGAATTTGTTAATAGAATTCATTACAACTTGTGTCTAATTATAAAACAATAAAAAATAAAAATCAATTAATTAATTCTCTCTCTCTCTCTCTCTCTCTCTCTCTCTCTCTCTCTCTCTCTCTCTCTCTCTCTCTCTCTCTCTCTCTCTCTCTCTCTCTCTCTCTCTCTCTCAGCCACCCTTCTATCTTCATATTATGTTTATAGATATCATTTGGTAATAGAGAGATAATAAGTTAGGCTGATCGATTTAAGAAATGATTGTTTATAAGCTAATTTAAATTTGCTTTGTTAATGGAATATGTTTTGCAATTGATTAAAGATTCTTATTTATAAGCGACAGAAGTTGAAAAATCGCCAAGTTTTAAGAATTTGGCACTAAAATTGCCAAAGTCACAAAATAACCGTAGTAAACTGGTATCAAATTGAAAGAAACTCATCTCGCAAGAACTCAACTCGATAATTCGATAGGCTACTCGCTCTAAATATCTATACACATGGTTATCCAGGGTCGACTCTGAATAACCATCTACAGTTATCCAGAGTCGACTCTGAATAACCATCTACAGTTATCCAGAGTCGACTCTGAATAACCATCTACAGTTATCCAGAGTCGACTCTGAATAACCACTTCGCTTTATAAAACACAAGATCTGTTTGTTTTGGTCTGGTTGGAAAAAAATATTAAGGTATCTATCAAGTCTTTTCTTCATTTACTATCACCATGCCACATTCACCAAGACTAGAGACCACGACTACACAACTATCACTAGCATTATCTTTATCATCATCATCATCATCACCATCATCACCACCATTATCATTATCACCGTCATCGTCAAATTAATATCTTGAAAATTATTCTTTCATATTTGGAGTCAATGGTTTGTCAGCCATCAGTCAGAACTATGTATAACAAAATAAAATTTCATTCAGCATGTGTTTATCTTTATGGCACAATACAGTACATATTCAGAAAAAGTGTGGAACAGGCAGTTGTATCAATAGTGATGAGAAATAAAAGTATAGAGAAGTGCCAGATGTAAACAGAGAATACAAATAGTTGGTTGATACAACATCCAACGCCTGGCTGACAGAGAGAAATGCACTAGCTATCCAGCCACACAAAAATATGGCTTTCAAATTTAAAACCTATTGTGCAGATTCTCTTCTCTCAATTACTGAAGGGATCAAAGCTAGGCTGGCTCATCTAACCACGCGACCTTTCAAAGAGTGAGCAATTAGCTCTGCACCTATCTCTGTTTGGAACAAGGCAAGCATGTTCACATAAATAGGGGCTCATATTTGACTTAATATAAATTCACAAATAGTGTGGAGCCGACGTTTGTCAGTGATGATGGTTTTCCGCTGATCGGCAGAAATCCGAGATTTTGTTGTGAAAGGAGGACTTTCCTCCCTTTTCCTTTTCTACCATCTTCTGCTGTTCTGCTCATTTTTTTGCAAAATGTTCTTTCACTTTTCAACCCCACAAATTTTTAAATGATCAATCGGTGAAGTCAGATGTTGTACCTGTACTCATTGCCAGGTATCGCAACTGCATATTTATTCTGTTGTTAGGCAGTAAAAATAAGGCTTAAAGGCAGTCGTACAAAATTTTCCACTTAAATTTTTTTTGTTACCATCAGCAGTGACTTGTTTTTGTTACCATCAGCAGTGACTTGTTTTTGTTACCATCAGCAGTGACTTGTGTCAATAATGAATATAAATAAAGTGAAATGTACTAGATGGAAATGTGTCTTTCAAACTTTGTATAGAGCATTGATCAATTTTTTCTTGGGTTTTGCTCTCTGTTATGTTTTTATCTTTTGTTTTCATGAACTTAGTATAAGATAAATCAAAACTCATTTAATTTCATTTTAAAATTCATTTTTTACTGTTGTTTTATTTGATATCCCAATACTACAGACATGGCTGGAACTTTTACTTCTTTTTAAAAAAACATCATAGATACCGTTTAATTTTTCTATGAATTTGGTGACTTTTGTTTTTCAAAGAAAATGGAGATTCTACATTTGTTTGAGATTATATCCATCCATTTTGTGTACGCCCAACTGATTACAGGCACCACTCAGAGAAGACCCTGGATCATACAACAATGTCATAGGCTATATATTATACATTTGTTTGAGATGTACGCCCAACTGATTACGACTCCTTGTGCTGAAATGAGATAAAAGTGTCACTAGTGTTGTAAAACCCATAAAAAACAAAAACAAAATAAAAACATGGGTGTTTGCTGGCTCATTCTAGGGCGGTCTGTCTGTCATCAGATGCTTTCCATGTCAGGGCTGGTGCTGCACTGAAGACTATTAAATTGCTTTTAATGTCATTGGAATAAAGTTATCCCATTATTGTGATAAATTGACTACACATTTCACCATCCTGAATTAATAATAATGATAATCCTAAATGTTTATGTTTACAGTACACCCAAGAAGGTGTCCTTCTAAATGTTTATGTTTACAGTACACCCAATGGCCTCTCCTTCTAAATGTTTATGTTTACAGTACACCCAAGGGCCTCTCCTTCTAAATGTTTATGTTTACAGTACACCCAAGGGCCTTTCCTTCTAAATGTTTATGTTTACAGTACACCCAAAGGCCTTTCCTTCTAAATGTTTATGTTTACAGTACACCCAAGGGCCTTTCCTTCTAAATGTTTATGTTAACAGTACACCCAAGGGCCTTTCCTTCTAAATGTTTATGTTTACAGTACACCCAAAGGCCTTTCCTTCTAAATGTTTATGTTTACAGTACACCCAAGGGCCTTTACTTCTAAATGTTTATGTTTACAGTACACCCAAGGGCCTTTCCTTCAAGGTCTTTACTGGGACAAGTGGTATAACAACGATCAGTTGGGAAAACTAGAAGGCTACATCTACTATGAGAATAAACTGCTCGGACTGCCACGAATACACCAAGTACGGGTCAGGCCTGGATCTTGTCAAGTAGCCGACGAGTTCAAAAGTTTTATTGACACATGCTACGGCGAATACAACCATGAGAATGAGGACAAGTCTGCCTTTGGTGTTGGACTGAAAAACAAAAAAAAAATGGCGTGAGTTGATGTTCGATGATAATGTTTTATTTTATCTCAAGGGACTGACTTTGCAAAGTCCCGGGTTTGAGCGTTTTTGCCAAGATGAGGGTAATTTAAATTCATCAATATTTGAAGGACAAGTTTTTCTGTGTGTGCAGCAGTTAACTGGTTAAAATGTAGTCTCTGAATGGATGGAATAAATGATGGATGTAGAAACTATTTGATCTTAAATCCAACTACTGTTTAAAATGTAGTCTCTGAATGGATGGAATAAATGATAGATGTAGAAACTATTTGATCTTAAATCCAACTCTTACTCCTCTGGCACAGGGGGATCTTGGATAAAAAAGAGAACCTGTTGTGATCAATTACTGTGAATCAGTTTTACAAAGAAATAATGAGTTTGGATTTGAAGATTGTAAATAGATCATTGGATTAGAAGAAATGCTCATGAAAGATTTAAATATCAATGTCGTATAATAACTACTTGTGTGTATTTATAAAAAAAAACATGTTTCAGGTTTCATTATCGATCTAGTGAGGAAATTGATGGGTTTTGGCACTGGGGTGATATTACCAGCTATGAAGGAGGTGGCTATGTCAAAGATCTCAGTCTGGACAAACAGACAGCCGTGGATTCCATCAAAGATTTACATGACAACCTCTGGATAGAACGCGGCACTCGTGCTGTCTTTCTCACATTTACTGTCTACAATGCCAACATCAACCTGTTCTGTATTATTGTGTAAGTTTTTCCTCTTATTCTCACTCTCAAAACAATTTGGGGTCCAGATAGCTTAGTAGATAGAACACTCCCCTCACACGCAAAGGGATTGGTGTCAGTCCTGGGTACAGTCTATCTATTCAGTAGTCATTGGGTAACTGATTTGTAAATGACACATTTTATCTGTGTCACTGATTTGTAAATGACACATTTTATCTGTGTCACTGAGTTGTAAATGACACATTTTATCTTTGTCACTGATTTGTAAATGACACATTTTATCTTTGTCACCGATTTGTAAATAACACTTTTTGTCTGTATCACTGATTTGTAAATGACACATTTTGTCTGAGTCACCGTTTTGTAAATAACACTTTTTGTCTGCGTCACCGATTTGTAAATAACACTTTTTGTCTGTATCACTGATTTGTAAATGACACATTTTGTCTGAGTCACCGTTTTGTAAAAAACTTTGTCTCGTCACCGATTGTAATAACATTTTTGTCTGTATCATGATTGTAAGACAATTTTTCTGTGCACTGATTGTAAATGACCTTATCTGTGTCACTGATTTCTAAACCAAACCCACAAAAGTAATGGAACGGTTGAATTCACTAAAACCCTCTGGTGTTTGGAGTGATGATAATCAGTGATGACTCAATTCACAAAGATTTGGAAAAGTAGCAAAGGTCAAACTCTATAAATCACTGGTATTGTCAACCTTGTTGTACAGATGCGAAGCCTGGACACTCACAATGGATGCACCACGGCGCATAAGGGCGTTTGAAAGCAAGTGCTATAGAAGACTGCTATGCGTGTCATATACGGAGCATCGCACAAAGACGTCCTGAAAGAAATATGAGGGCTCTTTCAGAAATAACCGAAAAATGCCCATTGCTCAGCAACCAGTGGAGATTTTTAAATTCTGTTAACGACATGATATTCCTTATTTCCTTATGAATATTCCCAGAAATTATGAAGTGCATCATTTTGCACAATGAATTTCTAGACGATTTTAAAGATGGCGGCCCACCTTGAAACTTGGTCAAAGGAGGAAATCAAAGCTGTCATACGTTTTTTGAACGCCAAAAGTCTGAATCCTACCGAAATTCATAAAGAATTTCAGAGTGTATATGGTGAGCATGTTATAAGCCATACACAAGTCTATCACTGGTGTAATTTGTTTGAAGCCAGCCATTCCGACTTGACAGACAGGGAAGAGAGAGGGCGTTCGATAACTGCGATGTCAGAAGACAATGTGAAGCGAGTTGATGAGCTTATTCGTCAAGACAGGAGGTTGAAACTTCATGAAATCGCAAGCAGTCTTGAAATTTCGGAAACTTCTGCCCATAGAATTGTATTTGATGAACTTGGCTACAGAAAAGTCAGCGCAAGATGGGTTCCTAAGCAAATGACAGACAATCATAAAGAACAAAGATTGGACATCTGCAGGGAACTTTTGAGAAGAAGCAAGAGCTCACGCAGGGTTCACGGGCATACTGCCAACGCCGGCGGAGACTTTCTAGGGTACGATGTGACTTTTCTTGACAGCATAGTCACCGGTGATGAGACTTGGTTGCACCATTGCACCCCAGAAACAAAGCAGGATTCGATGACATGGAAACATCCATCCTCACCTGTTGCAAAGAAATTCAAAGTCGTGCGGTCAGCAAAGAAAATAATGGGAACTGTTTTCTGGGACAATCGTGGTGTTATTCTGTTCGAAACCTTACAACCTGGAGAAACAATCAATGCTGCAAGGTACTGCCAAACTCTTGACAAGCTTAGGGAGGCCATTCGCAGAAAGCGCCCAGGGCAGTTGACCAACGGGGCCATTTTGCAACACGACAACGCTACACCCCACACAGCACGAGTGACGCAAGGTTGGCTAGAGAAATATGGATGGGAGATTTTGCCACACCCACCACACAGTCCAGACCTTGCACCATCTGATTATCACCTCTTTGGGCCACTGAAACGTGAGCTGGCAGGAAAGCGCTTTGATGTCGATGGAGAGCTTGTTGACCATGTGCGGAAATGGCTACAAAACCTTGACGGAAATTTCTTCCGAGAGGGTATCTATTCCATGGTGGGGCGTTGGCAGAAGTGTGTCGACAGACTTGGCTGTTACGTAGAGAAATGAAGAACGAGTCAAGGTATGAACACGTGCAAGAATTTTGTTGATAGCATAAAAAACGCGGATTTTACAGGCATTTTTCGGTTAATTATGAAAGAGCCCTAGTAGAAGCTCTGGCAGGTCCACAAGAACCTCTTCTAGTGACTATGAAGGGCAGAAAACTGTCTTGGTTTGGACACCATACTCGACATGATAGCCTGAGCAGGACAGTCCTACAGGGCACAGTCGAAGGCCAGCGCAGAAGAGGGCGCCGAAGGAAGATGTGGCTGGACAATATAAAAGAATGGACAGAGATGTCGGTTCCGGAGCTGCTACATAGGGCTAGCAACAGGCAGGCACAGAGGAAGACTAGCTTCTGCTTCACGCAAGTCCCCTCGACGACCATCCGGTCATGGGATTGAGTGAGTGAGTGAGGTAATGAGTTCCCTATATGGCCATGTCAATCATGTAGACATCCTCTGATAATATAAGCCCACCTTTGATGTCTGCAGTCACATTTTCGTTTTCTACGGTCACTCATGGCTTAACTCTGCCCAGAAATTATTTCATAGGTCCGTCCATCACCATAATATTTCAAACTTTTGTTCTCATGACTTCTTAAGTTCTTTGATCGAAGAACGAATGGCTATTGAGCATCTTGACCCTTCAACAATTGGTCATTCTGACAGCTTATGTGTCAACAGCTGTCAGCTATGTATTGAGTCATCGCAGAAGCTTTAGAAGACTCATCGGATAGTTGCATCACAATCACCACCTTGATGAACATATTATCCAGGCATGGTTGATAGGTAAAAAAGCCAAATTATGTTCTAATTACATTTGAAACAAAGTATGTCACTGATCTCGTCTCATTGAGATATAAACAGTGCTTTAAAAAACAAGAATATTGGCCGAAAAATAAATAATTTGCTAAAAAAAAAAGCTGAAATAAACGAAAGCGATTTTTAAAATCAAACTTATTTATAAATTGCCAAGAATGTAACGAATTGAAAATGAAATGAAAATGTTGATGTTGTGTATGTCGCATGCGTGAAAGAAAGAGAGGAAGAGAGAGAGAGAGAGAGAGAGGTGTCTGTTCAATGTTATAGTTATCATATAACGTTATGACAAGTGTAACTAAATGACAAATTGCCATATTTATGGACAATAAAGATCTATTATTATTATTATTATTATTATTATTATTATTATTATTATTATTATTATTATTATTATTATTATTAAAACAGTTGTTTTTTTTTCTAAATAAAGACCAATGTTCTTCTTTTTCAAGCTGATTTTAGCAATGTGACTTTCAAATTCCTAGCAATTATATTTTTTACTTTTAGATTTTAGCTATTAGGCCTACTCAAAAAGGTGTTACATTTTTTGCATAACAATAGCGTAATACCTTGATGGCTAGTAACGCCTTTGTTTTTGGCCAGCCATTTAGAGAGCCTGTGATTGGTCGAAGACTTTGGGATGCTTGACTCACAATTCTACAAGAATAGACAGTGTCGGTAGATCAAAGAGGGTAACATTTTTATTTACCAGCCATTTTTCTTGGTGCTAAATAATACAAAGTAATGATTTCGCATCAGAAAAAATAACTCTGAAGTTCCTATTTCTTTATTACAATAAAATTGATACCACGAATGACAAAATCTGCCCACAAATAAGGGAGTTATGAATTATTCTTAACAATTTTTTAAGTTTACAATAATTGTCATCGAAGTCATTTTTTATCTCCAAAGTTGTAATTATTTCCAGATTTTTACCAAACAAAGTGCAATGTCAATGATTTTCACTCGAAAATAAAATAGGATCCAAATTGCAATTTCAGCTTGTCTTATTTTTTTGTGGGCAAATTTATGAAAAATCAAAGTTGAAAACAACATGCGAAATTGACAGGCCTGTCATTTCTTTCACGAATGGATTTTAATGACTTAGGCCTGTCTTGACTACCCCGCTGATGAATATTTGGCCATTGTCAGTTTTTGTTGGGTTGAATCTTAAAGAGTTAAGAGGCTTTAAAACAATAATCTGGAATGTTCCACAGCACTACACATAGCACTAGCACAAGGGTCTCTTATGTTGTTAATGGAAAAAAAATTAGATTTTCGGAGTTCAGACACTTTCCTATGTAGTTTCACACAGCCTTCATGAAATGATTTTTTCACTTTTCAAACCTGTCATGTTCTTAAATGGTAGTCAAATCGGACTGAGACACCGTGATAAATTTCACTGTTTCATCAAAGCCAAAAGTGACTACTTTTACATAGAAGAATAAACTCAAATGCAAACCCATCGGAAATTCATTCTACAGAAAGTTAAATCGAAACTAATAGTCTATTGTTTTGATTGCTTTACATTGCTAACCGGTTGACCATGTTTCTAGACAAATTTGAATCTTACCTACTTACTTAATCATCTTTGGGCCTTGAGGCACATAGAGCATCCACCAGACATCATTTTTTACTGTGATTGCTTTTGCTGTGGCTGTATTCCAGGACAGGCCTGCTTTTTCCATTTCTTTTTCAATGGTCCTTCGCCAGGCTTCTTTGGGTCTCCCTCGCTTTCTCTTCCCATCTGCTGTCCAGTACAGGGCTGTCTTGGGAAGTGATCCTTTTTCCATTCTGGCCACATTATCCAGCCAATGCCATCTTCTTTTTTTTTTGGCTTTCAATGTTAGTGCAGTCAGCTTTCTTTAATAGATTCCATTGTTTTTATTTGGCTTTCAATGTTAGTGCAGTCAGCTTTCTTTAATAGATTCCATTGTTTTTATTTGGCTTTCAATGTTAGCGCAGTCAGTTTTCTTTAATAGATTCCTTTCTTTTTATTTTTGTAGGCCAAAATATTGTTGAAAAATTTGAATAATAGCTATAAGTAATTACTTCACATGCCAATTAGTTTTCTGCTATTGTTTTACTCTTGCTGTCTGTTAGTGTTGGCTTTGATTCTGTCATTACATTCTTTTCTTTGGACTATACACGGGACTGCTCCCTGCTGACAAATTTGTTCAATATAATTTAATTTACATCTTCATAAATGTGAAAAAAAATCATGTTTAGTCCAATTTGTTTTTCAGCGAAGTTTGGGTGAACTCTAAATTTGATAGAATAAAAGTTTAGATATATTCTGACAATGCATGATGCATTTGATTTGAGGCTGGCAGTTTGGACTTGTTCACCAGGGAGTGAGGGTATATTCTTAGTGAACACTGCCTTTCAAACATCAAATAAAGGTGTGAAGAATGAATTAAATTGGTCGCTGCTGGAAATATAATTGTTGTTAAGTTGGGTTTAAAGCGTAGCCATTAGGGTATATTATGCTTTTAGGCGTGCTTGTACTTTAATTGTGACAGTTTCTTGTTTTGAAAGCCTTGGCCTATAGAAGGCCTGTCTACTGATACGAACAATTCGTAGAATTACGAATTTTTGGCTCCAATTTCAGAACATCATGAGCATCTCTAAGTCATTAAATCTTGTTGATAATACAAGTTGATGCTAGACAGTACAATTTTAAGGATTTTCAAGTGTTAGTTAATCCTTTTGAAGGTAAATTGTTGATTTTTTAAGTTAAATATAATGACTACAATTTTTATTTCCAAAGATTACGAATTTTTAGATTTTCAAGTTGGCAGATTTGCTGTAGTTGTAATTACCTCATGAGTAGAAACAGTTTTGAGCATTGCCTATTTTTAAAAAAGTCATTTGCATACCCGTCTATTATTACGGACTGTCCGTAATTGTTACGGAAGTGTAAGACCAATTACGGACTTACGGAAATAGAAGAAATATTACTGATACAAATTGTCGCAACGTTAAATTAAAAAATAATAATTTTTTTTTTTCATTATTTACCGCATGCTACAATAAAAAATCTCAATGCCTTGTTGGCTGGCGATGAGTGACATCATCGACTCGACACTGAAACTTTACCCTCATCGGGTAGTTTATTTTACATATATGAAAGGGTGTATCTATCATTATTTTTGTCTGCTTTAGTATTACTGAAATTTGACCATTAATTAATGATGAATTTTGTATTTCTTA
>NC_088364.1:285923-328423 GCF_034508935.2 Berghia stephanieae
CTTTATTGTGTATATAGTCTCTATTGTCTATATTGTCTATATTGTTTGTATTGTCTTTATTGTGTATATAGTCTCTATTGTCTATATTGTTTGTATTGTCTTTATTGTGTATATAGTCTCTATTGTCTATATTGTTTGTATTGTCTTTATTGTGTATATAGTTCTCTATGTCTATATTGTTTTGTATTGTCTTTATTGTGTATATAGTCTTATTGTCTATTATTGTTTGTATTGTCTTTATTGTGTATATAGTCTCTATTGTCTATATTGTCTATATTGTTTGTATTGTCTTTATTGTGTATATAGTCTATATTGTCTATATTGTCTGTATAGTCTATTGTCTATATTGTCTGTATTGTCTTTATTGTGTATATAGTCTATATTGTCTATATAGTCTCTATTGTCTATATTGTCTGTATTGTCTTTATTGTGTTATAGTCTATATTGTTCTTTATGATAGTTTTGTTTGTATTGTCTTTATTGTGTTATAGTCTATTGTTATATGTCTATATTGTTTGTATTGTCTTTATTGTGTATATAGTCTCTATTGTCTATATTGTTTGTATTGTCTTTATTGTGTTATAGTCTCTATTGTCTATATTGTTGTTATTGTTGTGTATGTTATTGTCTATTTATATTGTTTGTATAGTCTTTAGTTTGTTTATATGTTTATGTCATTGTTATATTTTGTATTGTCTTTATGTGTATATAGTCTCTATTGTCTATATTGTTTGTATTGTCTTTATTGTGTATATAGTCTCTATTGTCTATATTGTTTGTATTGTCTTTATTGTGTATAGCTATGTCTTATTGTCTATATGCAATGTTTGTATTGTCTTTATTGTGTATATAGTCTCATATTGTCTATTATGTGATGCTTATGTATATAGTCCTATTGTCTATAGTTGTCTATGTATAGTCTATCTATATTTTGTATTGTCTTATTGTGTATATAGTCTCTATTGTCTATATTGTTTGCTATTTGTCTATAGTCATTGTTTGTATTGTCTTTATTGTGTAATAGTCTCATATTGTCTTAGTAATATTGTATTGCTTTGTGAAATATTGTATGTTTGTTAATTGTCTTTATTGTGTATATCTAGTCTATATTGTTATGTCTATATTGTTTGTATTGTCTTTATTGTGTATATAGTCTATATTGTCTATATTATGTCTTTTGGTATATAGTCTTATGTCTATATGTTTGTATGCTTATGTGTATATACTTGTCTATATTGTTTTGTATTGTCTTTATTGTGTATATAGTCTATATTGTTTATATTTTCTATATTGTTTGTATTGTCTTTATTGTGTATATAGTCTCTATTGTCTATATTGTT
This sequence comes from Berghia stephanieae, assembly GCF_034508935.2. NCBI lineage: Eukaryota > Metazoa > Mollusca > Gastropoda > Nudibranchia > Aeolidiidae > Berghia > Berghia stephanieae. The sequence goes on from NC_088364.1 coordinate 287,264, forward strand.
TGTATTGTCTTTATTGTGTATATAGTCTATATTGTCTATATTGTTTGTATTGTCTTTATTGTGTATATAGTCTCTATTGTCTATATTGTTTGTATTGTCTTTATTGTGTATATAGTCTATATTGTTTGTATTGTTTGTAATGTCTTTATTGTGTATATAGTCTCTATTGTCTATATTGTTTGTAATGTCTTTATTGTGTATATAGTCTCTATTGTCTATATTGTTTGTACTGTCTTTATTGTGTATATAGTCTCTATTGTCTATATTGTTTGTATTGTCTTTATTGTGTATATAGTCTATATTGTTTGTATTGTCTTTATTGTGTATATAGTCTCTATTGTCTATATTGTCTATAGTGTATATATTATTTGTATTGTCTTTATTGTGTATAGTCTCTATTGTCTATATTGTTTGTATTGTCTATATTGTTTGTATTGTCTTTATTGTGTATAGTCTCTATTGTCTATATTGTTTGTATTGTCTATATTGTTTGTATTGTCTTTATTGTGTATATAGTCTATATTGTCTATATTGTTTGTATTGTCTTTATTGTGTATATAGTCTATATTGTCTATATTGTTTGTATTGTCTTTATTGTGTATATAGTCTATATTGTCTATATTGTTTTGTATTGTCTTTATTGTGTATATAGTCTATATTGTTTATATTTTCTATATTGTTTGTATTGTCTTTATTGTGTATATAGTCTCTATTGTCTATATTGTTTGTATTGTCTTTATTGCGTATATAGTCTATATTGTCTATATTGTTTGTATTCTCTTTATTGTGTATATATTCTCTATTGTCTATATGTTTGTATTGTCTTTATTGTGTATATAGTCTATATTGTTTGTATTGTTTGTATTGTCTTTATTGTGTATATAGTCTCTATTGTCTATATTGTTTGTAATGTCTTTATTGTGTATATAATCTCTATTGTCTATATTGTTTGTATTGTCTTTACTGTGTATATAGTCTCTATTGTCTATATTGTTTGTATTGTCTTTATTGTGTATATAGTCTATATTGTTTGTATTGTCTTTATTGTGTATATATAGTCCATATTGTTTGTATTGTTTGTATTGTCTTTATTGTGTATATAGTCTCTATTGTCTATATTGTTTGTATTGTCTTTATTGTGTATATAGTCTCTATTGTCTATATTGTTTGTATTGTCTTTATTGTGTATATAGTCTCTATTGTCTATATTGTTTGTATTGTTTGTATTGTCTTTATTGTGTATATAGTCTCTATTGTCTAAATTGTTTGTATTGTTTGTATTGTGTATATAGTCTCTATTGTCTAAATTGTTTGTATTGTCTTTATTGTGTATATAGTCTCTATTGTCTATATTGTTTGTATTGTCTTTATTGTGTATATAGTCTCTATTGTCTATATTGTTTGTATTGTCTTTATTGTGTATATAGTCTCTATTGTCTCTATTGTTTTGTACTGTCTTTACTGTCTCTATTGTCTTTATTGTTTGTATTGTCTATATTGCCTCAATTGTCTATATTGTCTGCATTTTTGAATGGTCTATATTGTCTCTGTTGTCTAAATTGTTTTTATTGTCTATATTATTTCTATTGTCAATATTGTTTCTATTGTCTATATTTTGTATATTGTCTATATACACTGTGAAATCCCTATATAGACTGACTATGTATTTAAAATACTCATCCAAACTCTATCACCCCAGATGTTCTTCAGAGGGAAAGAATACTTCAAAGAATTTTGGAACTTCCTGGATGTCTTGCTTGTGTTGTCGTCCACCATCTGTATTGGATTTCAGATTTACAGGGAATTTGTGGTGATGAACGAACTCCCAATTATCCTGTCCAAATTCAACAAGTACCAGGACTTTGCCTCCCTTGCATTTTGGGAATCTCGCTCCAACAACGCTGTAGCCATCACAGTTTTTCTCACCTGGGTCAAGGTAAGGATTTATTCCACAACTACACGGGGACATTTCATTCAGCCTGTGTCAAATTGAGATAATATGTTGAGTCCGTGACCATTAAAATAGAACGGATTTTTTTGTCAAATACATTGTGTTGAACAGACGTTAACAAAACTTTAGTACCCGCGTAATTCCTGCATGATCTGACATACATCCAGTGATCCAGTCATGTTGGGTGGGCAGAGGTGTGAGACTACTAAGTCTATAAGTGGACTTCTCTATTGTCTAATCTACATCAGCCATCATCGCAGGTTGGTGATATCCTTGTTCTGGTTTCCTATTAACTATATAATGAGATCCCAAGGCAGGGAGTGTGTTGTTGTGATGTAGCCATCTAAGGCAGGGAGTGTGTTATTGTGGTGTAGCCATCCAAGGCAGGGAGTGTGTTATTGTCGTGTAGTCATACAAGGCAGGGAGTGTGTTATTGTGGTGTAGACATCCAAGGCAGGGAGTGTGTTATTGTGGTGTAGCCATCCAAGGCAGTGAGTGTGTTATTGTGGTGTAGCCATACAAGGCAGGGAGTGTGTTATTGTGGTGTAGCTATCTAAGGCAGGGTGTGACATATTGTGGTGTAGCCATCTAAGGCAGGGAGTGTGTTATTGTGGTGTAGCCAACCAAGGAAGGGAGTGTGTTATTGTGGTGTAGCCATCCAAGGCAGGGAGTGTGTTATTGTGGTGTAGCCATCCAAGGCAGGGAGTGTGTTATTGTGGTGTAGCCATCCAAGGCAGGGAATGTGTTATTGTGGTGTAGCCATTCAAGGCAGGGTGTGACATATTGTGGTGTAGCCATCCAAGGCAGGGAGTGTGTTATTGTGGTGTAGCCATTCAAGGCAGGGAGAGTGTTATTGTGGTGTAGCCATCCAAGGCAGGGAGTGTGTTATTGTGGTGTAGCCATCCAAGGCAGGGGGTGTGTTATTGTGGTGTAGCCATCCAAGGCAGGGAGAGTGTTATTGTGGTGTAGCCATCAGGGCTGGTGAGTCGGAGTCGGAGTCGGTAGGAGTCGGTTGTTTGAGGGTGGAGTTGGAGTCGGAGTCGGAGTCGGTTTTAGAAGTCCCGACTCCGACTCCTTACCACTTTCAGACATTGCATTTTTATGGGTGTGTCTTTTTTTACGAAACCTGCCGAAACCCGATGAATCCCGACAAAGTTATGGGAAGTAGGTGGCAGTGGGGAGTGAACCTAGAACTCAGGGAAGTGTGCACCATTGGGGAGTGAACTTGGGACTGGGTTTTGGCGGGTTTCGTAAAAAAGAACTAGTGCTTTTTTACGAAACCCGCCGAAACCCGACCATATCCAGCAAAGTTATGGGAAGTAGACAACTGTGGGGAGTGAACCCGAGACTCAGGGAAGTGTACACCAGTCGGGAGTGAACCTGAGACTAAGGTTATCGGCCGGTTTTGGCGGGTTTCGTAAAAAAGAATTAGTGCTTTATTACGAAACCCGCCGAAACCCGAAATATCCGGCAAAGTTATGGGAGTTTGGCAACAGTGGGGGGTGATCCTGGGAATCAGGGAATTGCACACCAGGAGATGGATAACTGTGGGTATCCGAGCCGAACTATAGGAGTTTGGTACCAGAGGAGAATGAATCTGACACTATAGAAGGTGGGTGCCAGTGGGGAGTGAACCTGGGATTCAGGGAATTACACACCAGTGGGGATTTAACCTGGGAATATGTAAAGAAGGTTATCAGTGGGAAATAAACCTGGGATTAAAGTAAAGGAGATGGATACCATTGAAATTTGAAGCCGGGTATGAGAGTTTGGTACCAGAGGAGAATGAACCTGACACTATAGGAGGTGGGCGCCAGTGGGGAGTGAACCTGGGACGATGTAAACAGGATATCAGTGGGAAATAAACCTGGGACTAAAGGGAGATGGATACCATTGAAAGTTGAAGCCGGATATGAGAGCTTGGTACCAGAGGAGAATGAACCTGACACTATAGGGGGTGGGCGCCAGTGGGGAGTGAACCTGGGACTATGTAAAAAGGATATCAGTGGGAAATAAACCTGGGACTAAAGGGAGATGGATACCATTGGGAGTTGAAGCCGGATTTGGGAGTTGGGTACCAGGGGAGAGAGAAACCTGACACTATAGGAAGTGGGCGCCAGTGGGGAGTGAACCTGGGACTATGTAAACAGGATATTAGTGGGAAATAAACCTGAGACTAAAGGGAGATGGATACCATTGAAAGTTGAAGCCGGATATGAGAGCTTGGTACCAGAGGAGAATGAACCTGACACTATAGGGGGTGGGCGCCAGTGGAGAGTGAACCTGGGACTATGTAAACAGGATATCAGTGGGAAATAAACCTTGGACTAAAGGGACATGGATAACATTGAAAGTTGAAGCCGGATTTATTTCCCACTGATATCCTTTTTTAGATATTCACAGGTTAACTCCCCACTGGTGTGCAATTCCCTGATTCCCAGGCTCACTCCCCACTGGCGCCCACCTTCTATAGTGTCAGGTTCATTCTCCTCTGGTACCCAACTCCTATAGTTCGGCTCGGATACCCACAGTTATCCATCTCCCACAGTCCCAGGTTAACTCCAAATTGGTGTGCACTTCCCTGAGTCCCAGGTTCACTCCACACTGGCGCCCATCTCCTATAGTGTCAGGTTCATTCTCCTCTGGTACTCAACTCCCATATCCAACTATCAACTTTCTATGGTATCCATCTCCCTTTAGTCCCAGGTTTATTTCCCACTGATATCCTTTTTACACAGTCCCAGGTTCACTCCCCACTGGTGTACACCGCCCTGATTCCCAGGATCACCCCCCATTGTTGTCAAACTCCCATAACTTTGCCGGATATTGTCGGGTTTCGGCGGGTTTCGTAATAAAGCAATAATTCTTTTTTACAAAACCCGCCGATAACCTTAGTCTCAGGTTCACTCCCGACTGATGTACACCTCCCTGAGTCTCGGGTTCACTCCCCACAGTTGTCTACTTCCCATAACTTTGCTGGATATTGTCGGGTTTCGGCGGGTTTCGTAATAAACCACTAATTCTTTTTTACGAAACCCGCCGAAACCGGCCGATAACCTTAGTCTCAGGTTCACTCCCGACTGATGTACACTTCCCTGAGTCTCGGGTTCACTCCCCACAGTTGTCTACTTCCCATAACGTTGCTGGATATTGTCGGGTTTCGGCGGGTTTCGTAAAAAAGTACTAGTTCTTTTTTACGAAACCCGCCGAAACCCAGTCCCAGGTTCACTCCCCAATGGTGTACACTTCCCTGAGTTCTAGGTTCACTCCCCACTGCCACCTACTTCCCATAACTTTGTCGGGATTCGTCGGGTTACGGCGGGTTTCGCAGGGTTTCGGCGGGTTTCGTAAAAAAGACACACCGCATTTTTATATCATTCAATGTGTAATATTTTAGATACTAGATATAGATAGTATCCAGGCCTATAGAATTTGAAAAAAATTACATTGGTATTAGCTAAAGGTGAACTATGCTTCCAAAACCCCCTTTCCTCCCCAACCTTCATGCTCTCGTGCTGTACATTTAAGTTGGCATCAATGCCAATCACCCCGTACCTGACTAGAGGGAGGGGTGGGGATGCTGACTCTTCAATGTTAAAGTTAGGTTATTAGAAAGTGGGATAACCATAAGACCATAAGAAGTGACTTTATTTTAGTATAAATGGTTTCAGTTTCAATATTGTCTTAATTTCACTTTTCCTCTTTTTGTTGGTCTTAATGACAGTTTTATTCATATCTTAGTTTCAGTTTCCTTTTTGTCCTAGTTTCAGTCCCTTTTTTGTCCTAGTTTCAAATATGAAGCGGCTTGTATTGTTATAATACATATACTGGGGAAAAGTTAAAAGTAGCTGCGAGTGTTGGTTGCATATTACTTACCTTACCCGGGTTCCATCTCTTTCCAGAGGTCGGATGTCATGGCCTTCCATCCTTCACGGTCCATTGCAGCCTCGTTACAGTCTGCCATGCGCCGTCCTGTAGCTTCCTTAATGCCATCTGTCCAGGATTTCCTTTGTCTTCCTCTGCCTCTCTTTCCTTCAATTCTTCCCTCCATTATCCTTTTTTCGAGACTATCATGTCTTCGCATATGTCCAAAATATGACAGCTTTTTGTGCTTCACAGTCAAAAGAAGTTCTTTTTGTTTTTGGCCCATTAGGTCGAGGACTTCGATGTTTGTTTTTCTTGCTGTCCAAGGTATTTTCAGTATTCTCCTGTACGTTGCATATTATTACCTATTAATACTATGCTTGAGGAGTCAGAGTCGGAGTCGGTTTCAAGGCTGGAGTCGGAGTCGGAGTCGGAGTCGGTTTAAAAATAACCGACTCCGCCAGCCCTGGTAGCCATCCAAGGCAGGGTGTGACATATTGTGGTAAAGCCATCCAAGGCAGGGAGTGTGTTATTGTGGTGTAGCCATCCAAGGCAGGGAGTGTGTTATTGTGGTGTAGCCATCTAAGGCAGGGAGAGACATTTTGTGGTGTAGCCATTCAAGGTAGGGTGTGTGTTATTGTGGTGTAGCCATCCACGGCAGGGAGTGTGTTATTGTGGTGTAGCCATCTAAGGGAGGGTGTGACATATTGTGGTGTAGCCATCTAAGGCAGGGAGTGTGTTATTGTGGTGTAGCCATCCAAGGCAGGGAGTGTGTTATTGTGGTGTAGCCATCCAAGGAAGGGAGTGTGTTATTGTGGTGTAGCCATCCAAGGCAGGGAGTGTGTTATTGTGGTGTAGCCATCCAAGGAAGGGAGTGTGTTATTGTGGTGTAGCCATCTAAGGCAGGGAGTGTGTTATTGTGGTGTAGCCATCTAAGGCAGGGAGTGTGTTATTGTGGTGTAGCCATCCAAGGCAGGGAGTGTGTTATTGTGGTGTAGCCATCCTAAGGCAGGGAGTGTGTTATTGTGGTGTAGCCATCCAAGGCAGGGAGTGTGTTATTGTGGTGTAGCCATCCAAGGCAGGGAGTGTGTTATTGTGGTGTAGCCATCTAAGGCAGGAGTGTGTTATGTGGTGTAGCCTCCAAGGCAGGGTTGTGTATTGTGGTGTAGCCATCCAAGAGAGTGTGTATATGTGGTGTAGCCATCTAAGGCAGGGAGTGTGTTATTGTGGTTAGCCATCAAGGCAGGGATGTGTTGTAGCATCAACAGGTGTGTTATTGTGTTAGCCATCAGCTTAAGGAGCATCGAGGAGTTGTTATTGTGGTGTAGCCATCCAGGCAGGGAGTGTGTTATTGTGGTGTGCCATCAGCAGGGTCTAGTGCATCAAGGCAGGGAGTGTTATTTGGTGTAGCCATCCAAGGCAGGGAGTAGGTGTTATTGTGGTGTAGCCATCCAAGGCAGGGAGTGTGTTATTGTGGTGTAGCCATCAAGGCAGGGAGTGTGACTTTGTGGTGTAGCCATTCAAGGCAGGGAGTGTGTATTGTGGTGTAGCCATCTAAGGAGGGTGTGTTTATTGTGGTGTAGCCATCAAGGCAGGGTGTGTTATTGTGGTATAGCTATCTAAGGCAAGGAGTGTGTTATTAGTGGTGTAGCCATCAAGGCAGGGAGTGTGTTATTGTGGTGTAGCCATCCAAGGCAGGGATGTGTGTTTTGTGGTGTAGCCATCCAAGGCAGGGTGTGACATATTGTGGTGTAGCCATCTAAGGCAGGGAGTGTGTTATTGTGGTGTAGCCATCCAAGGAGGGAGTGTGTTATTGTGGTGTAGCCATCTAAGGCAGGAGTGTGTTATTGTGGTGTAGCCATCCAAGGCAGGGAGTGTGTTATTGTGGTGTAGCCATCAAGGAGGGATGTGTTATTGTGGTGTAGCCATCAAGGCAGGGTGTGTATTGTGGTGTATCCATCAAGGCAGGGAGTTGTTATTGTGGTGTAGCCATCAAGGCAGGGAGTGTGTTATTGTGGTAGGGTATTGTGTTAGCCATCTAAGGCAGGAGTGTGTTATTGTGGTGTAGCCATCCAAGGCAGGGTGTGTTATTGTGTGTAGCCATCTAAGGCAGGGATGTTTATTGTGGGTAGCCATTAAGGCAGGGAGTGTGTTATTGTGTGTAGCATCAAGCAGGGAGTGTGTTATCGTGTGTAGCCATCCAAGAAGTGGTGTATTGTGGTGTAGCCATCCAAGGCAGGGAGTGTGTTATTGTGGTGTAGCCATCTAAGGCAGGGAGTGTGTTATTGTGGTATAGCCATCCAAGGCAGGGAGTGTGTTATTGTGGTGTAGCCATTCAAGGCAGGGAGTGTGTTATTGTGGTGTAGCCATCTAAGACAGTGTGTGACATATTGTGGTGTAGCCATCTAAGGCAGGGAGTGTGTTATTGTGGTGTAGCTATCTAAGGCAGGGAGTGTGTTATTGTGGTGTAGCCATCCAAGACAGGGAGTGTGTTTTTGTGGTGTAGCCATCCAAGGCAGGGTGTGACATATTGTGGTGTAGCCATCTAAGGAAGGGTGTGTGTTATTGTGGTGTAGCCATCCAAGGCAGGGAGGGTGTTATTGTGGTGTAGCCATGTAAGGCAGGGAGTGTGTTGTTGTGGTGTAGCCATCTAAGGCAGGGAGTGTGTTATTGTGGTGTAGCCATCCAAGGCAGGGAGTGTGTTATTGTGGTGTAGCCATCTAAGGCAGGGGGTGACATATTGTGGTGTAGCCATCCAAGGCAGGGAGTGTGTTATTGTGGTTTAGCCATCTAAGGCAGGGTGTGACATATTGTGGTGTAGCCATCTAAGGCAGGGACTGTGTTATTGTGGTGTAGCCATCCAAGGCAGGGACTGTGTTATTGTGGTGTAGCCATCTAAGGCAGGGAGTGACATATTGTGGTGTAGCTATTCAAGGTAGGGTGTGTGTTATTGTGGTGTAGACATCCAAGGCAGGGAGCGTGTTATTGTGGTGTAGCCATCTAAGGCAGGGAGTGTGTGTTATTGTGGTGTAGCCATCCAAGGCCGGGTGTGACATATTGTGGTGTAGCCATCCAAGGCAGGGAGTGTGTTATTGTGGTGTAGCCATCTAAGGCAGGGAGTGTGTTATTGTGGTGTAGCCATCCAAGGCAGGGAGTGTGTTATTGTGGTGTAGCCATCCAAGGCAGGGAGTGTGTTATTGTGGTGTAGCCATCCAAGGCAGGGAGTGTGTTATTGTGGTGTAGCCACATAAGGCAGGGAGTGTGTTATTGAGGTGTAGACATCCAAGGCAGGGAGTGTGTTATTGTGGTGCAGCCATCTAAGGCAGGGAGTGTGTTATTGTGGTGTAGCCATCCAAGGCAGGGAGTGTCTTATTGTGGTGTAGCCATCCAAGGCAGGGAGTGTGTTATTGTGGTGTAGCCATCCAAGGCAGGGAGTGTCTTATTGTGGTGTAGCCATCCAAGGCAGGGAGTGTGTTATTGTGGTGTAGCCATCTAAGGCAGGGAGTGTGTTATTGTGGTGTAGCCATCCAAGGCAGGGAGTGTGTTATTGTGGTGTAGCCATCCAAGGCAGGGAGTGTGTTATTGTGGTGTAGCCATCTAAGGCAGGGTGTGACATATTGTGGTGTAGCCATCCAAGGCAGGGAGTGACTTATTGTGGTATACAGTGACAGTTCTGTAGTGCCACTCGACAAGAGAGCAGTGACAGTTCTGCAGTACCACTCAACAAGAGAGTAGTGACAGTTCTGTAGTGCCACTCGACAAGAGAGCAGTGACAGTTCTGCAGTACCACTCAACAAGAGAGTAGTGACAGTTCTGTAGTGCCACTCGACAAGAGAGCATTGACAGTTCAGTAGTGCCACTCGACAAGAGAGCAGTGACAGTTCTGTAGTGCCACTCGACAAGAATGTAGTGACAGTTCTGTAGTGCCACTCGACAGGAGAGCATTGACAGTTCTGTAGTGCCACTCAACAAGAAAGTAGTGACAGTTCTTTAGTGCCACTCGACAGGAGAGCAGTGACAGTTCTGTAGTGCCACTCGACAAGAGAGCATTGACAGTTCTGTAGTGCCACTCGACAGGAGAGCATTGACAGTTCTGTAGTGCCACTCAACAAGAAAGTAGTGACAGTTCTGTACTGCCACTCGACAGGAGAGCAGTGACAGTTCTGTAGTGCAACTCGACAAGACAGTTCTGTAGTGTCACTCGACAAGACAGTTCTGTAGTGCCACTCGACAAGACAGTTCTGTAGTGCCACTCGACAAGACAGTTCTATAGTGCCACTCGACAAGACAATTCTGTAGTGCCACTCGCCTATCAAATTGAACCCGTACCTGCAAAGAATTTTATAAATTGGGTTTTTATTAAGTGATTTGAACTGTTTTGAATCGCCATAGTAACACAGATAATGCATCTTTCCCAGGTGTTCAAATACATCAGCTTCAACAAAACGATGACCCAACTTGCCACAACTTTGAGTCGCTGTGCCAAAGATTTGCTGGGATTTTTCGTCATGTTTTTTATCGTCTTTCTGGCTTTCACCCAACTGGGATACCTTTTGTTTGGAAACCAGGTGGAGGACTTCAGTACCTTTATGAATTCCTTGTGAGTATTCCCATCCAATACACCTTTCTTCAACTCTTGTGGTTGGAATTTTAAACCATTTTCAGACTGCTACTACTGGAATGTTTTCTTTGGGATGAATTTGACCTATCAAACACAGAAGAGTAAGGATTCTTATATTAATGCTTATGGTTTACAGTGTCTTGTCATGCTATTGGTTTCAATGATGATGAGTTCGGTCAGTGACTGGATAGGTGAGAATGACTTGGCCTGACAGTTCGGCCTTGGGTAAGGCACTCTGCATACATAACCTACTTCGCTGACTACCCAGCAATTGGCAATGATGTGCCAGGACATAAAGTATGCCTAACAGGTGAACTATAAACATGAACTATACATTTAGCTCCTCGTGATGATTGGGAGAATGAATGAAGCATTGTGATATTCTATGCAATCTAAATATTGATATTTATAACTTGGTGCGATCAAGATATCATTGCATGTCAACATATTGTGACCAGCAAATTGGATGTGTGTCCTGACGATATCATTCCGTGTGTGTCTTGATATTTGTACAAAAACTTCTTGCCTTTCACTAAAATAATCGGGTTGTTTCTTTCATAACTACAGATTGAGAATAGCTTTTCATGTTTAAAACATTTTAAATTTAGGATAATTGCTGGTTTTCTTCCTTGGTTTCATTTTACTCTCCTGAATGAGGACTTGTAAAATTGCTGGTATGTGAGGACGATGAAATTGCTGGTATGTGAGGAGTTGGTGAAATTGCTGGTATGTGAGGGTGAAATTGCTGGTATGTGAGGAGTTGGTGAAATTGCTGGTATTTGAGGACTTGGGGAAATTGCTGGTATTTGAGGACTTGGGGAAATTGCTGGTATTTGAGGACTTGGGGAAATTGCTGTATGTGAGGACTTGGAGGAAATTTTTTTTATGAAAAAAGATATGCCTCATGGACTATAATGCAAGCAAATGTCTTGTCCTATCAAGCAACAAAAATCCTATTTTTAGTACAGCCTTCAGTCATTTGTGATGTCAGATAGACTCAAATCTTCTTTAGATAATGAGATAAATATCACCCAAAATTTTCTATCAAATGTTATTGAAGGCAAAACAAAATGAGTAACAACACCAAAATTCGGCATATCCCTTGAAGTCTGTCATAATGCCCACTCTTCAATGTACAATCGGAACAAAGAATCCCTTTACTGAAACAAATATCATTAAAATTGAAATTATATAGGAAAAAAATCCACATAGGGAGGGTTGCTTACGATGCAACATCAATCAAGATGAAATGGGAATCCTTAAGACAGTTAGTGTTGTGTGTTTCTAGAATTCATGTATTGAATTCTATCTATTGCTTTTTTGTTGTTTTTTTTTGTTTGCTACAGCTTCACTTTGTTCCGAATCATTTTGGGTGACTTCAATTTTTACCAACTTGAGAAAGCTAATAGGATCCTGGGTCCCATATTCTTCATGCTCTTTGTCTTCTTCGTCTTCTTCGTCCTCATCAACATGTTCCTGGCCATCATCAATGACACGTACTCTGAGGTCAAATCAGACATGACAAAACAGACGGAAATGTACATCATGTCAGACTATCTCAGGCAGGCAAGTGGTTGTCCTATAATGATGTTAATGATAATGATGTTATTGAATGATTATGGTAATGATAATGATGTTAATGTAGCAATGACTATCCCGCACAAATCTTTGGGCCTCTTTTTCGCTCACGAAGTGCCCGAATTCACGTCAAAATATGGGACGAAGCCGTTTCGTATATGCTATTTTAAAAAATTAATTACGACGCTGTTTATCGATGAATATGACTGAAAGTTGGCACACAGTTAGAAAAAATGCCATTTTAGATTATGTCAAGCGACAAAACTCGTGCGATTACCAGAAGACCGTTAAAAATAGATTTTTACTCTTTGGAGTAAAATATTTCTAAAACTACCGGGCGTGGAGGTTTTGTCGCTGACAAGGTAATACATGAACATTTCTTCTTTTTGGTTGTAAAATTTCATATGAATATGACGAGTACTTTTCCCGTATTTTACAAAACACCATCCTAATTCGCTCTTAAAGTTTCAATCTTTTAATCCACTTATGACGCAAGATACAACCAAAGGTCGAAAAAAAATGCCAAAAAAGCGTCCCATATTTTTGCGTTTTTTTCCTCTTTGCGGGTCATCCAAATAAATGACACCTTTGAAACTGCATAACTTGTTTATTTATGAATGGATTTTCCAAATTCAAAAACATTTTTACTCAGTGGAGATAGGGCTTTGGTTTTAGACAAAAAATTTTCTCAAAAAGAGAAAAAAACATTTTTCATAGTCATTGCTAGTTAAAGAATAATATGTTCATGATAATGATGTTAATGAATAATGATGTTAATGTTAATGAATAATGATGTCATTGAATAATGATGTTAACGATAATGATGTTAATGAATAATGATGTCAATGAATAATGTTGTTAATGAATAATGATGTTAATGATAATGATGTTAATGAATAATGATAATAATGAATAATGATGTTAATGACAATGATTATAATGAACAATGATGTTAATGATAATGATTGTAATAAATAAGGATAATAATAATTTTAATAATAAATAATAATAATAATAATAATAATAATAATAATAATAATAATAATAATAATAATAATAATAATAATAATAATAATAATAATAGTAATAATAATAATTATAATAATAATAATAATAATTATAATAATAATAATAATAATAATATAATAATAATAATAATAATAATAATAATAATAATAATAATAATAATAATAATAATAATAGTATTAATAATAATAATAATAATAATAATAATAATAATAATAATAATAATAATGATGATGATGATAGTAATAATGATAATAATAATAATAACCAGAAGAAGAAGAAGAAGAAGAAGAAGAAGAAGAAGAAGAAGAATGATAATGATAAGGATAATAATACTAGAGCAGAGCTGCCAACCTACCGCAAAAAATGCGGAATTGTATGCATTTTCAGCGATTGTTCGCTTGTACGCATTTCCCCCTAGATTGTACCCATTTTCAGTGTAGGGAGTCACTTCAGTTTTCTTTATTATTATTATTCATATTATTACTAGCCTATTGCTAGCCTAACAAGTTGAATGTTTCAAATATTTAGGCTTCAATGTAACATCCAATGGAAAATCAGATTGTGAAATAAAGAAAAGAATAGGTATGGCGAAGAATGCATTCAACCAGCTGCATACAATTATGAAAAACAGGAATATTAGCATGAAAACAAAAATCAAAGTCCTGGATTGCTATGTACTGTCTGTGCTGCTATATGGTTGTGAGAGCTGGACCATAAACAAGACCATGGTTAAAAGACTGGAGGCAGTGGAAATGTGGTTTTACAGAAGAATAATGAGGGTGTCATGGATGGAAAGGAAAAGAAATGAAGAAATTTTAGAAATGGCAAACAGAAAAAGATCACTGATAACAAAAATCATCAAACGCCAAATGGAATTTTTAGGACACATTATCCGCCACCCTGGTTTGGAAATACTCGCCTTGACTGGAAAGATGAATGGAAAAAGAATAAGAGGAAGACAAAGAATAACGTATTTGAAAGGGATAAGAACTTGGACAGATGAAGCTGAGAAAGGTGGCGCTGCTTTAATAGAATTGGCAAGAGATAGATCAGCTTGGCGGAAGATGACCTCCGACGTCTGCTTCAGATATGGAACTACATGAGACTAGCCTATTGAGAAACCTTGGTGACCAAGTGGATATTCATATATTTTTTGACCAATTATGATCTTCATGCTGGGAGGTAGAATTCTGAAAGGATTGGATTATAGTCTTGGGAACATCATTGTTGCTGCAATTGAGCTTGTGCTGTGTGACCTTATGTAAGGATACCTTCCTCTTACTTTCACAATGGTTAGTTTCCGTCGATTTCAGGATTGTACCCATTTTTATAAAATCTCCCCCATCTTGAGGTCCCATTGTACACATTCTCATCAGATGGGGTTGGCAGCTCTGCTAGAGCGTAGAGTGTTTAATTTATGTAGTGCAATATCTAATATATAAGCTTAAAGCAGTTTTCAAGGGGTCCCTACCTGACAACAACATTTAACCTGTAGGATAAGACATGGCACCTTAAGGTGATACAATTTAAGCCGGTATTGGGGACACCACTTTATTGGGGCGATTCCTTGAGAACGGAATTTTTTCTCTATAAAAATCATACCCTTTCCAATAACTAGCCTTTTAATTGGGATGGCCCATCTCTAATGGGGACGAAGTTTGAAAATCACTGTCCCAATTAAAGAGCTTTTTTGTTGTCTTCAATCATTTAAAACCATGGTTCATAAAATGCAACTGATTCTAACAGGATGGTCAACTGGGCGTGCGGTAGCGACATTCCTTAGAGAGGTGTGAACAATATAATTTATCTGTATCCCCTGTTAGTGTATATCGTGACAGCCAATCGGGTGTGTGGTCGAACCATTCCTCATTGTTTTCCCAGAGTTGTGAACAGTAGAATTTACCTGTATCCCTCGTGAGTGTCATTGACTGCCATAGTCACCTTCATAGTCATGGGTCAATGGCCAGGCTGCTAGGTTTGTAGATGAACTGACCAATGGTGTGATGGGTAATGACTTTGTTCAATGCTATCAGCACCAATTGGTTTGTTTGTTCAATGAGACGAATGGGTAGACAATGTATTCTTAATCTGTTGCTCACTTAAGCAACCATTATGAGTGACATATTCATTAATTGATGTGTGCAGTTAGATTTGTCTCCCATTGTTAGAGGTAGATTGAGGTTTTTGTTTGTCATTAAGATGTGAAATGTCACTGTCTGATGAATATTGTTGCTATAATTGACATGCAAAGTTCAATTTTATGGCCGGCACTTAATTGGGACACCGCTCAATTGGGACGATTTGTCAGGAACCGAACCTTCCCAATAAACTGGCTTGGACTGTATTACAATTTTTTCTGACAGAGACAATGCTGTTTTCAGCCAGCTACTCTTTTTATACACGAGTACGGTGAGAGAATATAAGTAAAGAGCCTTCTCCAATGAGTCAACTATGAGCCACTCAGAGCAGGACTTGAACCCTGGACCTTTGGATCTGAAAGCAAGTGTCATATCACAAGACCACATAGCTGCACAATTGTTTTGATTGAAAGACATTTTAGAGTTTGTAAAATATATTCGCTATAAGAGGGGATTTTATGATATTGAAAATTCCAAGAAATAATTAGTACTCTGAAAATCTGTGAATAACTGAAAAGATACCAGAATTTGTAATACAGACATTGGTTGTGTGGTGGCTCAATTGGTCGTTCACTCCCCTCAGAAAGAAAAGGACTGATGAATCACCCATTGGTTGTGTGGTGGCTCAATTGGTCGTTCACTCCCCTCAGAAAGAAAAGGACTGATGAATCACCCAGGAGCAGTCGAGCTTGAACTTTATCTTTATACAAGGCGGAGTCCATAAATAATGGGGCAAATCTCCTACTGAGTTCATTTTTCTCTTCAAATCTCATCATATTTTTCTCAATTGGACTTTGACACATACTCTTGAAACCAAAATTGAATTTTTTAATTGTCAAATTTGACAAATTTATGGCAGTTAAAAAATTGCTGCTCCCATGGATGTCTCTGGGCGACTGGGAGATGTCATTGAATTTCTGGTTCTCGATTGAGAAAACTCGAGTAACATTTTCAAACTCTTTGGGTTGTCCGTCTTGCCTAATTCTGGTCCATTTTGCCTAAGTCTGGTCCGTCTTGCCTAATTCTGGTCCATTTTGCCTAAGTCTGGTCCGTCTTGCCTAATTCTGGTCCATTTTGCCTAAGTCTGGTCTGTCTTGCCTAATTGTGGTCCGTCTTGCCTAATTCTGGTCCATCTTGCCTAAGTCTGGTCCGTCTTGCCTAATTTTGGTCCATCTTGCCTAATTTTGGTCCATCTTGCCTAATTCTGGTCCATCTTGCCTAATTGTGGTCCATCTTGCCTAATTCTGGTCCATCTTGCCTAATTCTGGTCCATCTTGCCTAATTCTGGTTCATCTTACCTGATTCCTGTCCATCTTGCCTAATTCTGGTCCATCTTGCCTGATTGTGGTCCATCTTGCCTAATTGTGGTCCAACTTGCCTAATTCTGGTCCATCTTGCCTAATTCTGGTCCATCTTGCCTAATTCTGGTTCATCTTACCTAATTCAAGTCCATCTTGCCTAATTCTGTAATTCAAGTCCATCTTGCCTAATTCTGTAATTCAAGTCCATCTTGCCTAATTCTGTAATTCAAGTCCATCTTGCCTAATTCAAGTCCATCTTGCCTAATTCTGTCCATCTTGCCTAATTCAAGTCCATCTTGCCTAATTCTGTCCATCTTGCCTAATTCAAGTCCATCTTGCCTAATTCTGGTTCATCTTCCCTGATTCTGGTCTCCCTTGCCTGATTCTGGTCCATCTTGCCTAATTCTGTAATCCAAGTCCATCTTGCCTAATTCTGTAATTCAAGTCCATCTTGCCTAATTCTGTAATTCAAGTCCATCTTGCCTAATTCTGTAATTCAAGTCCATCTTGCCTAATTCAAGTCCATCTTGCCTAATTCTGGTCCATCTTGCCTAATTCAAGTCCATCTTGCCTAATTCTAGTTCATCTTCCCTGATTCTGGTCTCCCTTGCCTGATTCTGTAATTCAAGTCCATCTTGCCTAATTGTGGTCCATCTTGCCTAATCCTTGTCCACCTTGCCTAATTGTGGTCCATCTTGCCTAATTCTGGTCCATCTTGCCTAATTTTGGTCTATCTTGTCAAATTGTGGTTTATCTTGCCAAAATGTCTATCTGCCTACTTGTTGTCCATCTTGTTAAATTGTAAATCTTAGTGATTCATTTTTATTAAATAAAAGTTTTGAGACCAACACCAGAATTATATTTGGCGCCATTACACATGACGGTATATTTGGCGCCATTACACATGACAGTATATTTGGCGCATTACACATGACGGTATATTTGGCGCATTACACATGACGGTATATTTGGCGCCATTACACATGACGGTATATTTGGCACCATTACACATGACGGTATATTTGGCGCCATTACACATGACGGTATTAGGACTACAAAAGAGACAATTAACTCACCACATACGATATAAATACATCATTGATTAAATTATTCCACTTTGGTATTTCATTTGTTGTCTGTTTTGACAATCAGGTCAGAGAGAAATAATGTGTTTTTCTTGTCTATTCCTAGAGCTACAAGCGACTAATAGCCAGGATTTGGCAGAGTAAAGAGAGCCATAGATTGGACAGTCTCAGCCAGCAATACACAACCAAAAATAAGATTACTGTCGGCGAGTGGCAGAAATTGCTCATTGAGTCAGTATATTTGTTTTCTATTCTTTTTTTTTTAGTTCTCCACCCCCTCCTAAACCCACTTCTCCTCCTCCTTCTCTTCCTCTGCCTTCTCCTCCTCCTTCTCTTACTCCTCCCTCCTCCAGCTTCTCCTCCCTCCTCCAGCTTCTCCTTCCTCCTCCTCCTCCCTCCCACCTTTGTGTGTACTAACTTCCCGTGACACTAAACGACAATTCACCTGTAACTGTCTCGACAACTTTGCATTGAAGCTAAAAAAAATTGATCAACCAATACCATTGAGCAAATATGGATGATACCCTGTTGACTGGCAAATTGATACCCTGTTTTGATGCTCAAATATGGATATACCACTGTTTGATGGCAATATGGATGATACACTGTATATGCATTGGATCGTACCACTGGTTTGATGTGTAAATATATGATCCAGGTTGATGCATAGATAAACGACAATATAATACACTGTGTCAAATATGTGAACAACTGTTTGATTGGAATATGGATGATACAGTGATCAAATTGATAACCATGGTTTGATGGCAAATATGGATGATACCACTGGTTTGATGGCAAATCTGTTACTTCAGAGATTTTACCAAAAAAGATTTTTTAAAAATTCTGAGTAACTAGATTTTATCTGTAGATGGCAGAAAAAGATAACAGCTCTTTGGATTTCAGTTCAACCAGTTTTTGCTGTTTCATTGTACATAGGAAATATGGCTTGAGGAACAATTTTTTTTCTTTTTTTCTTTTAGGGTAAAAGTGGGTAACTTCGCCACTTTTTCGTATGCCTCACTTCAGGCCTGCCGTGAGCAGCCAATATGCCAATCGGGCAATCCGGATACTGACAATAGGTTCACCTGGCCAATTAACTGTATTTTTATGAAGTGTTTACATAGATATGTATTTTAGTCACAAGAGCTCTTTTTTTTACATCCACTGCAGTCGGGTAAATTCGCCATGACTGGCGGTTAACTTTGCAGCAAGTTTTTATACTTATTTTTTCCCCTACAAGACAATACGGGCAACAATTTCCATTTCTTATACACTTTTTGTCCTCAAATCTCTTTCCATTATCCGATACCGCCTATTGACAAATATTATTCGCACTTGAATCGAGTGTGATGATGTATGTAAAGTGCCTTCCTGATGTCACATGACAGTGCCAGAGTTACGAGATCATCATAGCCATCTTCACCTGAGTTGACTGATTTCTGGTTTTTATTCCCACTTACATATTCATATTTTCTTTTCTCAGCTTACTTAGATTTCAGTGCTTGATAGCAGCTTATATTTCATGCAGAAGATCGTCTTCAGAATAATTATTGTACAATGATAATAATGATGTCCGACGAATTTACCCGAAAGTGCTGGCAAATTTACACAAAAGCATATAATTTAGAAATAATGTCATAAATATTTTAGAAATATTTTTATGATGAGATTCTATTCTTAAAATGAAAATAAAATGGATATGGATGGAGTCAAAGTGAAAACAGTATTGATTTTGTGACCAGGCAGGGCCTTCACAGTCAAGTGATCCAATCAGGGGAGTTTTGGTGTAGAATTGCCGTCGAGAATATCAAAACATCTTTCCGACAAGTCATTTTGACGCCCTATAACTTTTAAAGATTTTCCATTGGTTGCCTGCAAACTAAAGCAATACTAACATTCATGTCTTGTCTTTTTAATATTGACTATTCCAATGTTGAGTGGGGGGAAAGGATAAATATCTACCATGCATTATTTCATGGGATTGAAGGTTGTGGCGAATTTACCCGCCGGCGAAGTTACCAGACTTTACCGTAAAACAATAACAAAAGTTGGATGTCTCCACTAGCTAACGTTATGATAAATGTTCAACACTTTAAAGATGGTTTTATCTTGAAATAGTTTTCCATAAATTTATTTCCAAACTTTGTTTTTCAGGCAAGGCTTTGAAGATGACTTGGTCTATGCTGTCATTAACAAGTTTGGATTGGAGAAGGAACACATTCTGGAACCCACAGAGCAGAAAAAAATACTGAGTGAAATGAACAGAATGGTACATATATTTAGTCACTCATGTTCTCCTCAAAGACTCAAGGGTCAATGTATGGGTTATAGATTGTCTATGTTATTGTATTAAGTGGTTGGAATGGGTTATAGATTGTCTATGTTATTGTATTAAGTGGTTGGATGGGTTATAGATTGTCTATGTTATTGTATTAAGTGGTTGGAATGGGTTATAGATGCTATATTATTGTATTAACCCTCTCGTGTTCAGATTCTTTTTGGGGGAGTAGATAATGAGTTCCCTATATGGCCATGTCAATCATGTAGACATCCTTTGATGATATAAGCCTACTCTTTGATATCTGTAGTCGCCTTTTCGTTTTCTACGGTCACTCATGGCTAAACTCCGCCCAGAAACGATTTCATAGGTCCGTCCATCACCAAATTTCAAACTTTTGTTCTCGTGAGTTCTTAAGTTTTTTGACCGAAGAACGATTGGCTACTGAGCATCTTGACCCTTCAACGATTGGTCGTTCTGGCAGCTCACGTGTCAACAGCCGTCAACAATGAATTGAATCATCGTCGATGCAGTGGAAGACGGCCATGGAATAGTTGCGTCACATCGCCACGTTGTTGAATAAATTATCCAGGCATGGTCGATAGGTAAAAAAGCCAAATTATGTTCTAGTTACATTTGAAACAAACAAAGTATATCACTGATCTCGTCTCTTTGAGATATAAAGAATGATATAAAAATCAAGAAAATCGGCCGATAAATAAAAAAGTTGCTAAAAAAAGCTAAAATAAACAAAAGCAATTTTAAAAATCAAATTTATTCGTAAAACAGTTGGTTTTCAACCGATTTTTATGAAACAAAGACCAATGTACTTCTTTTTTCAAGCTGATTTCAGCAATGTGACTTTCAAATTCCTCAGAATTATATTTTTTACTTTTAGATTTTAGCTTTTAGGCCTACTCAATAAGGTGTTATATTCCTTGCATAACAATAGCGTAATACATCGACGGGGAGAAGCGTCTTTGTTTCGGCCAGCTGGATAGATAGCCTGTGATTGGTCGAAGACTTTGAGACGCTTGATTCACAATTCTACACGAACGGACCCTGGCGGTCTATCAAAGAGGTGTTACAAATTTATTTACCGACTATTTTTCTTGGTGCTAAAATTACAAAGTAATAATTTTGCATCAGAAAAAATAACTCTTAAGTTCCTATCTCTTTATTACAATAAAATTGATACCTCGAATGACAAAATCGACCCACAAATAAGGGAGTCATAAATTATTCATAATATTTTTAAAAGTTTACAATAATGGTCTTCAAAGTCATTTTTCATCACCAAAGTCGTAATTTTTTACCGATTTTTACCAAACAAAGTGCAATGTCAATGATTTTCACCCGCAAATAAAATAGGATTTAAATCGCAATTTTTGAAACATATTTTCTTTTCTGTCGGCAAATTTTAAAAAATCAAAGGTGAAAACACCCTGCGGCAGTGACAGGGAATGTCATTTCCTTCACAACGATTGGATTTTACTTACTGAGGCCAGTCTTGGCTACCCCGCCCATGAATATTATGTTGTTGTCGGTTTTTGTCGGGTTGAATCTTAAAGAGTTAAGTGGTTGGAATGGGTTATAGATTGTCTATGTTATTGTATTAAGTGGTTGGAATGGGTTATAGATTGTCTATGTTATTGTATTAAGTGGTTGGAATGGGTTATAGATTGTCTATATTATTGTATTAAGTGGTTGGCATGGGTTATAGATTGTCTATCTTATTGTATTAAGTGGTTGGCATGAGTTATAGATTGTCTATATTATTGTATGAAGTGGTTGGCATGGGTTATAGATTGTCTATATTATTGTATTAAGTGGTTGGAATGGGTTATAGATTGTCTATGTTATTGTATTAAGTGGTTGGCATGGGTTATACATTGTCTATATTATTGTATTAAGTGGTTGGCATGAGTTATAGATTGTCTATATTATTGTATGAAGTGGTTGGCATGGGTTATAGATTGTCTATATTATTGTATTAAGTGGTTGGAATGGGTTATAGATTGTCTATGTTATTGTATTAAGTGGTTGGCATGGGTTATACATTGTCTATATTATTGTATTAAGTGGTTGGCATGGGTTATAGATTGTCTATATTATTGTATTAAGTGGTTGGAATGGGTTATAGATTGTCTATGTTATTGTATTAAGTGGTTGGCATGGGTTATAGATTGTCTATATTATTGTATTAAGTGGTTGGAATGGGTTATAGATTGTCTATGTTATTGTATTAAGTGGTTGGAATGGGTTATAGATGCTATATTATTGTATTAAGTGGTTGGAATGGGTTATAGATTGTCTATATTATTGTATTAAGTGGTTGGAATGGGTTATAGATTGTCTATATTATTGTATTAAGTGGTTGGAATGGGTTATAGATTGTCTATGTTATTGTATTAAGTGGTTGGAATGGGTTATAGATTGTCTATATTATTGTATTAAGTGGTTGGAATGGGTTATAGATTGTCTATATTATTGTATTAAGTGGTTGGAATGGGTTATAGATTGTCTATATTTTTAAGTGGTTGGCATGGGTTATAGATTGTCTATGTTATTGTATTAAGTGGTTGGAATGGGTTATAGATGCTATATTATTGTATTAAGTGGTTGGAATGGGTTATATATTGTCTATGTTATTTTATTAAGTGGTTGGAATGGGTTATAGATTGTCTATCTTATTGTATTAAGTGGTTGGAATGGGTTATAGATTGTCTATGTTATTGTATTAAGTGGTTGGAATGGGTTATAGATTGTCTATATTATTGTATTAAGTGGTTGGAATGGGTTATAGATTGTCTATGTTATTGTATTAAGTGGTTGGAATCGGTTATAGATTGTCTATATTATTGTATTAAGTGGTTGGAATGGGTTATAGATTGTCTATGTTATTGTATTAAGTGGTTGGAATGGGTTATATATTGTCTATGTTATTTTATTAAGTGGTTTGCGTGGGTTATAGATTGTCTATATTATTGTATTAAGTGGTTGGAATGGGTTATAGATTGTCTATGTTATTGTATTAAGTGGTTGGCATGGGTTATAGATTGTCTATATTATTGTATTAAGTGGTTGGAATGGGTTATAGATTGTCTATGTTATTGTATTAAGTGGTTGGAATCGGTTATAGATTGTCTATATTATTGTATTAAGTGGTTGGAATGGGTTATAGATTGTCTATGTTATTGTATTAAGTGGTTGGAATGGGTTATAGATTGTCTATATTATTGTATTAAGTGGTTTGCGTGGGTTATAGATTGTCTATATTATTGTATTAAGTGGTTGGAATGGGTTATAGATTGTCTATGTTATTGTATTAAGTGGTTGGCATGGGTTATAGATTGTCTATATTATTGTATTAAGTGGTTGGAATGGGTTATAGATTGTCTATGTTATTGGAGTGCCTGGTTGGCACGGGTTATAGATTGTCTATATTATTGTATTAAGTGGTTGGAATGGGTTATAGATTGTCTATGTTATTGGAGTGCCTGGTTGGCATGGGTTATAGATTGTCTATATTATTGTATTAAGTGGTTGGAATGGGTTATAGATTGTCTATGTTATTGGAGTGCCTGGTTGGCACCTTCAATTTTTCATCCAATTATAGAAATGTTTTCCTCAATGATTTCAGTCATGGTACGACACAGAAGAAGGATAAGTATTATGATAATGTACTTTCCTCATCCAGTCACTTAAAAATAATAATATGATGACACGAAACATTGCGCTACACTCCATTATTGAAATGAATTGAAAATTAGTTGATTGGGAGGGGGGAGGGGGGCGGTAGGAATAAACATATTAATTAAGTTTATTCTTTAATTTATTTAGTATTAACTTTTTATACTTAATAAACTTTTCAAACTGCCTGTTAACATTTTTCCAGGCACAACACACAATGAATAGGGACACTATGATTATTTTGATGGACAGGAGAGTTAAGTTGTCAATACTAGCCATTGTTGTCATTTGATTTGTACAACTGTGATCATGTCCTGTCATGGCCTCAACTTGATTTGTTTCAATCTTCTGTCCAGAGAAACATTGGCGTGAAAGAAGAGCAGCAGGAGGAGGACTTAGAGAGGGAGGGCAAAGCGACCGAATATGTCCCTTCAGAGGAATTTGCTGTAAGATTCAAACAACATTTTGTGATAAAATCCTGCAGATACTTTGTTAGTATTTTATGATCAGTTGTCTTTGGAATGATGTTGTAAAATAAGTCGTTTCAGAGCCATCAGACCATGGCTCAGGAGTTGACCCTAGTTCCTACGACGTTAGAAGGATGTTAGTCTATTGCTACTGATATGTAACATGCTTTATACATGTGCTCATTCTACATTTTGTTTGTCATCAAGAAGAAAGATTTTACATTATTCAAACACAAGGACTTGTAATAAATGGCAGTAAACTTTATCAGGACTTGCTCCACTCAAACAAATTATTAGGTTTGTCATCATTTTCCTCCGACCCTCAAATTGTCATCAATTTCCCCAGATCATCAATTTGTTAATGATGATTTTGTCATCAATTTCCCCAGATCATCAATTTGTTAATGATGATTTTGTCATCAATTTCCCCAGATCATCAATCTGTTAATGATCATTTTGTCATCAATTTCCCCAGATCATCAATTTGTTAATGATCATTTTGTCATCAATTTCCCCAGATCATCAATTTGTTAATGATAGTTTGTCATCAATTTCCCCAGATCATCAATTTGTTAATGATAGTTTGTCATCAATTTGTTAATGATAGTTTGTCATCAATTTGTTAATGATAGTTTGTCATCAATTTGTTAATGATAGTTTGTCATCAATTTGTTAATGATAGTTTGTCATCAATTTGTTAATGATAGTTTGTCATCAATTTCCCCAGATCATCAATTTGTTATTGATAGTTTGTCATCAATTTGTAAATGATAGTTTGTCATCAATTTCCCCAGATCATCAATTTGTTAATGATAGTTTGTCATCAATTTGTAAATGATAGTTTGTCATCAATTTCCCCAGATCATCAATTTGTTATTGATAGTTTGTCATCAATTTGTAAATGATAGTTTGTCATCAATTTCCCCAGATCATCAATTTGTTAATGATAGTTTGTCATCAATTTGTTAATGATAGTTTGTCATTAATTTCCCCAGATCATCAATTTGTTAATGATAGTTTGTCATCAATTTGTTAATGATAGTTTGTCATCAATTTCCCCAGATCATCAATTTGTTATTGATAGTTTGTCATCAATTTGTTAATGATAGTTTGTCATCAATTTGTTAATGATAGTTTGTCATCAATTTCCCCAGATCATCATGCGACGGGTGGACAGAATGGAAACCACTCTGATTGGTCTGGTCAGCAATATCGATGCTGTCCTTGTCCAGATATCATCACAGAGGAAATAACTGTCTTCATCTTTTCACGCCAACATGACAGAGGAAATAAATGTCTTCATCTTTTCACGCCAACATGACAGAGGAAATAACTGTCTTCATCTTTTCACGCCAACATGACAGAGGAAATAACTGTCTTCATCTTTTCACGCCAACATGACTGAACAACTGACATCTTAGATCATTTTCATTGTTCTTATTGGCAAGCACAGAACCGTGCTAATATCGCTACAAGTAAACATCGACCAGGATGAAGTCTTATGCCTGGTATTTTGTGTGACAATGGAAAAGAATCTGGACCCCAACACTTTAACTGAACCCATATTCATGACAAACACATTTTGATGTTAAATACGGTGCTGACATGGGGACAAGATGTCATTCTATTGGTTGATTGCATTCTACTACTATTTTGATTGGTCGATTGTATTCCATGGATTAGTGACACAACGACAAAAACGTTATTGAAACTTGTTATCTTTTCTATTTTTAAAGAGAGGCCATTGTTTTATTTACAACTTGTGATTTTTCATTTTTTTTAAATAAAGACCTTAAGTAGAGGGTGTGTCATCACTAGATGTGAGCCATCACCAAAGATGTGTCATCACTACAGGTGTGTCATCACCAAAGGTGTGTCATCACTACAGGTGTGTCATCACCAAAGGTGTGTCTACACCTTGTTTATTGATAAATACTGGATTTTATTTTTGTTATCAAAGCTATCATAATTCATAATATTTTATTTCATAATTATCACCATTATATCTATTTATTTATCATCGTCACTATTGTTGTCGTCGTCTTTATCATGATCATCGTCATTGTCATCATCATCATAATCAACCCACATGCTTGTATCATATATTTGAATCCATTGGAAAAGTTTTATCTCATTATACCAGACCAGCGGGTCCAAGCTTACCTCTGTATTCAACCCCACAAAAATAATTGATATACATGTAAACTATCAGCATGAGGAAGAGAGACAAGAAAAACAGAAATGATGACGTCATATCAAAATACCTGAATTCATCAGGAGCTAACTTTTTTATTAGGAAAACAAAAATGATGCCAAATTAGGATTGTTTAGAAGATAGTGTATGTGCTTTTATCTCCTTCATCTTGACCTTTCTAAATAGTTATGTGCTTTTATCTCCTTCATCTTGACCTTCAAATAATACATAATAGTAGTGTATTATTTATACAGTAGAATTACTTGAAACCGAAATTCTGGGGAACTTCTAAACCATTTCGGTTTAAAGACATTTTGGTTTAAAGCAAGTACCCGTTTTGCGATGTTTTTCAAGGGTGGTACTATTCAATTGCTTATTCAATCGTATCATGGGTTGTTTCCCCTTAAATAAAAGTTGTCTTAGTAACCATTTATTTATTTATATTCATTTTTTGCTTAGTTTTTTTTTCTTACTTTGTTTTTCTTTTCCTTATTGTGTGTTTTAAAAATATTTTTAGGGTGTTTGTTTTTCTAATCATAGTGTTGAAAGAGTTGAGTTCGGGATGCCGTGTTTTTTTACATATCTCCGTCTTGCTCAACTTTTTTTTTCATGGACTTGATTTTTTTTTTTTAAACTCCAATGTGTAAGCACAGTGTTTTCTTTTAAACATCTTTTTGTAAAATGTAAAGCTAAAATAAGATCGAAGGTCTTGTGTGATAATTGACAATGAATGATGCGCAGCGACTCAGAGGTGAAGTGAAATGAAAAGGCGTGTCAATGCTAAGCTGTTTATTACACACCCCTCTTTTGTTGAATTGCCATTAGGTTCAAAAGCCTAACTACACCCCCCCCCCCCCCCCCCACACACACACAGACACACAATTAAAACAAAGTGGAAATGAAATGGCATGTCAATGGTAAGTTGTCTACACCCACCCCACTTAGTGTCGTGTTGAAATCCAAAGCACCAACACACGAGCGAGACCATCTCGCCTGCGTGATTCTACACCCCCACCTCCCCCTCATTCCTCCAATGGGTGGGGTTCCCTACCTCCACAGTGGGCAGGGAGGTATTTATGTCTTCTATCTCCTTATAGCTGTTTTCCAATTTGCTTTCTGCCTTTATCTTAGTGTGGGATTGCTTGGTTTTGTCCTGACCCTAGCCGGAGTCCTTGGCTGGGAGGGAAACAGTCAAATGCATAGTTATTGTTTTGGGAGATGATATTTTTTTCCTTGTAAATCGTCTCTCTGTTATGTATTATTATATTTGTTATTTTTAATGTATAATGTAATGTAAGCATTTGAGTGTATTCCTCTTTGTTGGATCTTGTGCTTGTGTCTGAATGAGACTTATAGGTGGTCTCAGACTGAGTACATTGATGGTATGCTCTTGGAATCTACATCTGATCCTTATTTGTTCCCAGTTCCCCTTTGTCTTACTTTTTCTTGGGTGCTTTAATTGTAATTCTAGAACTTTTTACTGTCCCATTTTCTTCGTTTTTACTGGCGCTGATATAACCTAAATGTATTGCAAGCACCGTAAAACGTTTAAAAACAAAAAACAACAATCATTCCTCCATTTTTGCCTGCCAGGCACCCGTTGTCTTCCTTTTCCAGTCTGTGCAATGGTGGTGATGGCCAAGCCCAAGTGCAGTGATTGAAGCCCCCACCCCACCCCTTACCCTCATCTTATACTTAGGCTCTTTGCCGAATTTTTGAAGAAAAATAGAAAGAGAAAAAGGGGAGCTGCTCTCAAGTTGTTTCGGTTTAAAGAAAGTCCTGCTTCGGTTCATAGTGAGAATTAGTACAAAGATAATGAAGAAACTCGTACAATTTATTAAATTCTTTGCGGTTTAAGGTATTTTTCGGTTTAGCTTCTTTCAGTTTAAAGTAATTTTACTGTATATAAATTCCACGGTATTGCATCACCTAATGGCCACAGTGACATAGAATTGTAATACAATCTATCTCTATTGCATCACCTAATGGACACAGTGACATAGAATTGTAATACAATCTATCTCTATTGCATCACCTAATGGCCACAGTGACATAGAATTGTAATACAATCTATCTCTATTGCATCACCTAATGGCCACAGTGACATAGAATTGTAATACAATCTATCTCTATTGCATCGCCTAATGGACACAGTGACATAGAATTGTAATACAATCTATCTCTATTGCATCACCTAATGGCCACAGTGACATAGAATTGTAATACAATCTATCTCTATTGCATCGCCTAATGGACACAGTGACATAGAATTGTAATACAATCTATCTCTATTGCATCACCTAATGGACACAAAGACATAGAATTGTAATACAATCTATCTCTATTGCATCGCCTAATGGACACAGTGACATAGAATTGTAATACAATCTATCTCTATTGCATCGCCTAATGGCCACAGTGACATAGAATTGTAATACAATCTATCTCTATTGCATCGCCTAATGGACACAGTGACATAGAATTGTAATACAATCTATCTCTATTGCATCGTCTTATGGACACAGTGACATAGAATTGTAATACAATCTATCTCTATTGCATCGCCTAATGGCCACAGTGACATAGAATTGTAATACAATCTATCTTTATTGCATCGCCTTATGGACACAGTGACAATTGTAATACAATCTATCTCTATTGCATCACCTAATGGCCACAGTGACATAGAATTGTAATACAATCTATCTCTATTGCATCGCCTAATGGCCACAGTGACATAGAATTGTAATACAATCTATCTCTATTGCATCGCCTAATGGCCACAGTGACATAGAATTGTAATACAATCTATCTTTATTGCATCGCCTTATGGACACAGTGACATAGAATTGTAATACAATCTATCTCTATTGCATCACCTAATGGACACAGTGACATAGAATTGTAATACAATCTATCTCTATTGCATCGCCTAATGGACACAGTGACATAGAATTGTAATACAATCTATCTCTATTGCATCGCCTAATGGACACAGTGACATAGAATTGTAATACAATCTATCTCTATTGCATCGCCTAATGGACACAGTGACATAGAATTGTAATACAATCAATCTCTATTGCATCGCCTAATGGACACAGTGACATAGAATTGTAATACAATCTATCTCTATTGCATCGCCTAATGGACACAGTGACATAGAATTGTAATACAATCTATCTCTATTGCATCGCCTAATGGACACAGTGACATAGAATTGTAATACAATCTATCTCTATTGCATCGCCTAATGGACACAGTGACATAGAATTGTAATACAATCTATCTCTATTGCATCACCTAATGGACACAGTGACATAGAATTGTAATACAATCAATCTCTATTGCATCACCTAATGGACACAGTGACATAGAATTGTAATACAATCTATCTCTATTGCATCGCCTAATGGACACAGTGACATAGAATTGTAATACAATCTATCTCTATTGCATCGCCTAATGGACACAGTGACATAGAATTGTAATACACTCTATCTCTATTGCATCGCCTAATGGCCACAGTGACATAGAATTGTAATACAATCAATCTCTATTGCATCGCCTAATGGACACAGTGACATAGAATTGTAATACAATCTATCTCTATTGCATCGCCTAATGGCCACAGTGACATAGAATTGTAATACAATCTATCTCTATTGCATCACCTAATGGCACAGTGACATAGAATTGTAATACAATCTATCTCTATTGCATCACCTAATGGCCACAGTGACATAGAATTGTAATACAATCTATCTCTATTGCATCACCTAATGGCACAGTGACATAGAATTGTAATACAATCTATCTCTATTGCATCCCTAATGGCACAGTGACATAGAATTGTAATACAATCTATCTCTATTGCATCGCCTAATGGACACAGTGACATAGAATTGTAATACAATCTATTCTATTGATCGCTAATGACACAGTGCTAGATTGTAATACAATCTTTATGCATGGCTATGGACCGTACTAGAATTGTAACAATTCTTGTGATCACAAGATCTTAGTTACGTATGTAGGAGGGACGTCTAGATCATTGAACAATTCTGGTCATCAGCAATCGATTAACCCTCTAGTTTTCTGATTATTTTTGGAGGAGTAGATAATAAGTACCCTATACGGAGAGACAGACAGAGAGAGAGAGAGAGATGGTAAAATGTAGAGAGAGAGAAGAGAGAGAGAGAGAGAGAGAGAGAGAGAGAGAGAGAGAGAGAGAGAGAGAGAGAGAGAGAGAGAGAGAAAATAGACAGACAGACCGAGAGAGAGAGAGGAAATAGAGAGAGAAAGAGAGAGAGAGAGAGGAAATAGACATAGAGAGAGAGGGGATACAGACAGATAGAAAGAGTGAGGGGGGGGGGGGGGGTAGACAGACAGACAGACAGGGGAAATAGACAGACAGACAGACAGACACAGAGAGACAGACAGACAGACAGAAAGAGAGGGGAAAAGCAGGGGAAGCACCTTTAAGGAATTGCTACAATCTCAGGAGTTGGGATGAATTTGAATGGATTCGATGAAAATGGTTTTGACATGAATGAATAGAGAACAGGTAGACACGGGCTTACAGACATATCCCTTCTTTAAGACAACCAGAGTCATGGACAATCTTACAGACATAACCCTTCTTTAGGACAACCAGAGTCATGGACAATCTTACAGACATAACCCTTCTTTAGGACAACCAGAGTCATGGACAATCTTACAGACATAACCCTTCTTTAGGACAGTCAGAGTCATGACCAAACCAATATTTTTTTATTCGGATTGACTGATGTTTTTTTTTGTATTTACTCGAGTCTGGTTACCAAATGATAATATTTTGAAAACTTAAAAGATGAGTCAAAATTTGTTGATCCAAAATGTTACCAGTTGCCCAGCTCTTCTGTGTTAAAAAAAAATTAAACATACATAAAGATGACACACTACACCAGAAGAACTTTTATGCATGATTTGAACCGACTTTTGTCAGTGAAGAGAACAGCACTCTATTGAGGATGAAACCACCTTTGGTGCGCCACTGCCCATACAGGACGAAGACAACGTTACTGGTCAGTCAAAATATGACCGACATAAGGCCTTTGGCGTGTTAAACCTTGTCCTTTGAGGTGGTTCCTAACAGACAGTCTTGTTTGCAAAACCTTCTGGCCATCCACCACAATTCTCATTGGAATGAATGGATTAAACTTTGTTCTTTGAGGTGGTTCCTAACAGTCTTGCTTGCAAAACCTTCTGGCCATCCACCACAATTCTCATTGGAATGAATGGATTAAACTTTGTTCTTTGAGGTGGTTCCTAACAGTCTTGCTTGCAAAACCTTCTGGCCATCCACCACAATTCTCATTGGAATGAATAGATTAAACCTTGTTCTTTGAGGTGGTTCCTAACAGTCTTGTTTGCAAAACCTTCTGGCCATCCACCACAATTCTCATTGGAATGAATGGATTAAACTTTGTTCTTTGAGGTGGTTCCTAACAGTCTTGTTTGCAAAACCTTCTGGCCATCCACCACAATTCTCATTGGAATGAATAGATTAAACCTTGTTCTTTGAGGTGGTTCCTAACAGTCTTGTGTTCAAAACCTTCTGGCCATCCACCACAATTCTCATCGGAATGAATAGATTAAACCTTGTTCTTTGAGGTGGTTCCTAACAGTCTTGCTTGCAAAACCTTCTGGCCATCCACCACAATTCTCATTGGAATGAATAGATTAAACCTTGTTCTTTGAGGTGGTTCCTAACAGTCTTGTGTTCAAAACCTTCTGGCCATCCACCACAATTCTCATTGGAATGAATAGATTAAACTTTGTTCTTTGAGGTGGTTCCTAACAGTCTTGTTTGCAAAACCTTCTGGCCATCCACCACAATTCTCATTGGAATGAATAGATTAAACCTGTTCTTTGAGGTGGTTCCTAACAGTCTTGTTTGCAAAACCTTCTGGCCATCCACCACAATTCTCATTGGAATGAATAGATTAAACTTTGTTCTTTGAGGTGGTTCCTAACAGTCTTGTGTTCAAAACCTTCTGGCCATCCACCACAATTCTCATTGGAATGAATAGATTAAACTTTGTTCTTTGAGGTGGTTCCTAACAGTCTTGTGTTCAAAACCTTCTGGCCATCCACCACAATTCTTATTGGAATGAATGGATTAAACCTTGTTCTTTGAGGTGGTTCCTAACAGTCTTGTTTGCAAAACCTTCTGGCCATCCACCACAATTCTCATTGGAATGAATAGATTAAACCTTGTTCTTTGAGGTGGTTCCTAACAGTCTTGCTTGCAAAACCTTCTGGCCATCCACCACAATTCTCATTGGAATGAATAGATTAAACCTTGTTCTTTGAGGTGGTTCCTAACAGTCTTGCTTGCAAAACCTTCTGGCCATCCACCACAATTCTCATTGGAATGAATAGATTAAACCTTGTTCTTTGAGGTGGTTCCTAACAGTCTTGTTTGCAAAACCTTCTGGCCATCCACCACAATTCTCATTGGAATGAATAGATTAAACTTTGCCCTTTGAGGTGGTTCCTAACAGTCTTGTGTTCAAAACCTTCTGGCCATCCACCACAATTCTCATTGGAATGAATGGATTTTCATGATATTTGTCATCATCAGCATTAGTGGTTTTCCTTTGTCTACACTGCCCTGGTAAGTCAAAAACCTTACCCATTTCATTGTTTCTTTGAATAAGGTGGACAATAGTGGAACCGCTGCAGCCAACATGATCACCTATTCTCTGAGTTGACTATCCTGCAAGTGTCTGGTTTCTCTGTGCATCAGACAAAAGATGCATGGTGACGTGAAAGATGATCAAATCTTAAAAAATTATTTATTCTCAGTAGAATTGCTGTGTAAACAAGAATTGATGTCCATTCAACGTAATGCATTTCCACATGACATCCGTTCTCACTTGGCAACCAATGCAAATCATGCGGAAAACTTCTTTGCATGTGATATGTGATCTGTACACCTTTTTTCTTTCGTATCTAGAATACATCAATGCTTTGATAACCTTTGCATATCATATATTGGTGGAAAGAGAATTGACTGTAGTTTTAATCTGTTTTATTATTTTAATTAACTCGTCTCTACATAAAATGCAGCAAAAAGGTCAAAAAGTGATGTGTTAATTTATTTTGCTTGGTACATGTATGCAGTATGCACATATGTATGTATATTTTCCGATATTTTTATAAATACATGTATGTATGTATGTCTGTATGTATGTCTGTATGTATGTATGTATGTATGTATGTATGTATGTATGTATGTATGTATGTATGTATGTATGTATGTATGCATTTACAGATGTGCTGCTATGTAATCTTGTTGTATGAAACTCGCCCCCAAACTAGAGGGTGCAGGGTTCAAGTCCCGCTCTGAGCGATGCATAGTCGAGTCCTTGGAGAAAGTTCTTTACTCGCATTCTATATCCCTTCTCAGGTGTAAAATGAGTAGCTGGTCGTTACAGCATTGTTTTTTTTTGTCTGAAAAAAATTGTATTATCACCTAACAGGCTTCAAGTCTCATCCTACATGTTAAGTGTTGCTGTTAGCTAGAGAACTTTTTAAAGCACTTTGAACATGTTTAGTAGATAGTGCCTTATATAAATGATCAAGTATTTTTTTTAAATGTGTGTTTGTGTGATGGTTTGATACAGCCATCCCCAATGGTAATTTAAATGTGTGTTTGTGTGATGGTTTGATACAGCCATCCCCAATGGTAATTTAAATGTGTGTTTGTGTGATGGTTTGATACAGCCATCCCTAATGGTAATTTAAATGTGTGTTTGTGTGATGGTTTGATACAGCCATCCCTAATGGTAATTTAAATGTGTGTTTGTGTGATGGTTGATACAGCCATCCCAATGGTAATTTAAATGTGTGTTTGTGTGATGGTTTGATACAGCCATCCCCAATGGTAATTTAAATGTGTGTTTGTGTGATGGTTTGATACAGCCATCCCCAATGGTAATTTAAATGTGTGTTTGTGTGATGGTTTGATACAGCCATCCCCAATGGTAATTTAAATGTGTTTGTGTGATGGTTTGATACAGCCATCCCCAATGGTAATTTAAATGTTTGTTTGTGTGATGGTTTGATACAGCCATCCCCAATGGTAATTTCAGACTGTTGTCGTTTCCAAGAGTTTTAGGGGCTTTGGACACTTTTAGGCCATGACAGTCAAATATCACCCCCAAAAAAATGTCCACAAGAGTTTTATGTTTGTCTATTATTTCTGAGTTACCTCCCCATCCTCATTAAGTGAAAATTTTGTGACATAACTTTGTTGTGGATACAAATGACAAACCTCCAGTTGTAAACAGCGTGTCGTGAATACAAATCACAAACCTCCAGTTGTAAACAGTTTTATGGATACAAATTTTAAAAACCTCCATATGTAAACAGTGTTGTAGATACAAATAAAAAACCTCCAGATGTAAACAGTGTTGTAGATACAAATAAGAAACCTCCAGTTGTAAACAGTGTTGTAGATACAAATAAAAAACCTCCAGTTGTAAACAGTGTTGTAGATACAAATAAAAAACCTCCAGTTGTAAACAGTGTTGTAGATACAAATAAAAAAACCTCCAGTTGTAAACAGTGTTGTAGATACAAATAAAAAACCTCCAGTTGTAAACAGTGTTGTAGATACAAATAAAAAATGTCCAGTTGTAAACAGTGTTGTAGATACAAATAAAAAACCTCCAGTTGTAAACAGTGTTGTAGATACAAATAAAAAAACCTCCAGTTGTAAACAGTGTTGTGGATACAAATGAAAAACCTCCAGTTGTAAACAGTGTTGTGGATACAAATGAAAAACCTCCAGTTGTAAACAGTGTTGTAGAGATAAATAAAAAACCTGCAGTTGTAAAGAGAGTCGCAAGTCACTATTTATATTTCCAGTATCTGACTTGATGTCCCTACAATAAATTAAAAGCCAATTTTTGGTCAATTGATAAGCAGTGTGAATAGTAAAGAGATTAAAGAGTATATTTATTCTATTTATTTTATGGCTCTTTTCAGAGTTACACCATGAATATCAGCTCTTCTTTTTTTTCTTCTTGAGAGCTAACTTTATTCCATGTGTGCAATGGATGACGGTGAGAGTGGATATAATTTGACAAAGTCATGACCTTCCAGTATTTCCTTCCTGTGGTTTAAATCAGGACTAATTTAACTCAACTCTAACACTCTTGATGACAATCCATGGGACAAGCATTCAGTATTTCACACTCTGTATACACACATCACACACACTTAGAAACATACACAAACACACACGCACACACTCAGACACAGGCACAAGTACACACACACACCACACGCACAAGTACTCACACATACGCACAAGCACACACACACACACACACACACAAACTACACGCACAAGTACACACACAGTCACATACTCTCAAGAATACAAGATTCCCAGTCCCAACCAAAATCTTAAAAAACTGACAATTTATTTCAGATTCAGATACAAATTCTGACATTGACATGACAGGAAGTGGAGCCTTTATCAATTCAGCAATAGTGAAAAGTTGAAAGGTTATAGTGGAATTTTCTCCCAATATACTCGTTGAATCTAAAGCTAAGACTTTTCAACTCAAACATGAAGTCTGTCCTACTGCATGGATGTGAATCTTGGAATGCATGTATAATGAGGGTACAGATTTTAGTAAACGGGTGAATGTGTAAGCTATTCAGAATAAAATGGGTGGATAGAGGAAGTATGGAAAAGAACACAGCAGAAACCAGTGGGAGAGGAAATAAGAAGACAATGGAGGTGGACACGCTCTTAGAAAGAATGACTCCACTATAACAACCCTCAGGGCAGAAAGTCAAGGGGAAGTAACATGGAGAAGAATTAAAGAAGCTGATATCTGACATGGCGGTTTTTTGCAACAAAAAAAAAATCCTAAATTTTGCATGCTAAAGGCAACAAAATTTGCAAAATAATTGCAAAAATTTGCGATTAATTTTCCTAAAAACCCATTAATTAGTTCATGAAAGAGAAAGGTATTTGTCTGTTTTTAAGGGTTTCACGGAAAAGGAAGAACACGCTATCAGTGTACTTATTTTGAGATGATCTAAATGTTTCATCCTGACACAAGCACAGGTCCCCCAGTGATGATAATGACAATTTGTCAAAAAGGAGGAAAATCTACCGACCCGTCGCCGTCAGTCAAGCCCAAATCTAATGCAAATATAACAGCTATTCATAGTTATTTAATACGGTATATTATTAGTCCTAAAGCACTTCTGATCATTAGTCACATCCTGACAAATATAAATTAATGAATTGTCATTTCCAATTAAACATTTTAGAGGCCTATAATGTCGCCCACTATATCAAGAGATTATGATAAACTTTTGGCAAAAAGACCAGGAGGTATTTGTTTTTCCATAACAAACCCGGCTAGTGTCTGTATTACTGCAACCATGTGATGATGCAGCTTATAAATAAGAATCTTTAATCAATTGCAAAACATATTCCATCAACAAAGCAAATTTAAATTAGCCTTTAAACAATCATTTCTTAAATCGATCAGCCTATCTCTCTATTACCAAATGAATTACCAAATATTACCAAAAGAAAACTGCCATGACAGTGATATACAGAGAAGTGATAAAGACATGGAACAAGATTTTTAAAAAGTTAGCTCGGGATAGAGAAGGATGGAAACTGTTTGTCTGTGGCTTATACCCTTCAAGTTCTAGTCTCTGTTCACTCGCAACTCACGAGCCAATTAGATTTTGTCTTTTTTTAGTTTCTGCTCACAAAAATGTGTATTTTCGATGATCTGCCCTTATCTTATAGTTTTTTAAAGCCAGTGTCAACACGTTTTGCCTCTCTGTCATTCGTAACCGACATATATTTTCCTTCTGAATTGAAGTGCTCTCATCTAAAAATAGCTGCTATCTTTTTAATGCTATGACGTAACCTATTACTTAGTCTCAGACTAAGCTTGAAGTCCGGCCTCAGCAAATGACTAAAACTTGGCCAAACTTAGTCCGAAGGTGTTGTGATTTTAGTCTGGGACTTGCTTAATCAGCTCGCATAGCATATTCGTTTTTCAAGTCCTTGACTAAAGTCAGTCAGAGACTAAGCGCTAGTGCACGTTCATGAAAACAGCCCCCCGGAATAAAATGACATTTTATCAAATTTCCACATCGTGTAAGAGTCTATGAAAGATTTATTTTGTGATAAGCGAGTGGTTAGGGCACCGCACAATTATTCTGAAAGCTCCTAGTATGAAGCTGGCTTCAGACACTTGATGTTTTTTCCAATAAAATAAGTTGTGATAATTGTAGGAATTGATAGGACTTTTTATTCTGTAAGTGTAAGCGTTGCTGAGCTCCATGCAGTGGTGGAAAGGGGCTGAACAAGGGGTGGAAAGGGGCTATGATAACTACAAGAATATTAATGATTTTAAAAAAAAACAAAAAACAACAGTGGTAGGAATTGTGATCTCCAAAGTTAATTTTCTGTTGAATCATGTGACGTTTGAGTGTTTTTAGGATTGAAGAGTTCACTTTTAAAGACAATTTACTTTTAGATCTTGTTTTCTATTACCCAACCCATTCTGTGGGAACATTCCTCTTTCTGTGGTCCAGAACAAATTCTTGAAAACAAGGAGTGATTGTTTTGTTTGTGTCTCATTGACAAGGTTTGTTTTCAAATTTGATTCTACTGTAAAAATGTATTGTTGTTATTATTGTTGTTGTCACCGTTGTTGTAGTTGTTAGGTGGGTTTCTAAGTGTGAGATAAGAAATATATCTTCTAACTTGAATCAAATTGCAGATGAGAGAAGTAAATTTCAACTTTGATGTGGATTTGTTTGGTTAAAGCAAATTCCAAGCATTACCTCGGGTTGAATATTTTAGTTGTCAGCTTGGAAACACACTCTTCTTAAAATTGGAATCGGAAACAGATACATTTTTCAAAGGCAGTCATTTATTTTGCCTGTTTTATTTTTTAGTAAACTGAAAGAGACTGGTTTTCTCCCAACTTGGCCCTCAGTTTTGGATGATGATGTGGTTGTTCTTGCTGCTGCTGTTGTTGTTGTTGTTGTTGTTGTTGTTTTGCATTAAGCTCGTTGTGATAGCTCTCATTCCATTTTCTTTTGGGATGATGTTCTTTCCGTGCAGCAGCCTGCATGTGACAGTTTTTGTTGTGCTGATGTTCCTGGAGAATCCACTCAGCTTCTTTAACCTTTGACCGGAGAAAGTCCATGACCTCCAACAGTCTCATCTGATTCATCATTAATTCTTCGTTTTCCTGTTGGAAAATAGCAAAGAAATAAACGGTCATTACGTGTGTCAAGATGTCTTTCTCTTTTTCAACAATCTTTGTTCAATAACACAAACACACACACACACACACACACACATACACACACACACACACACACACATACACACACACAAACACACACATACATACACACACAAAATTTTCCATCTGATATGGACAAACCAGCGACATCTATAGATGTCCTAGTGACAGACACACAGCAACCACGACATTTTTATCATCCATGGGACCCGTCTCACACACACACACACACATGATCCCAAGTGATAGCCTTATCCCAAACAAAAGAAAACAGCACTCATACCAGGTCCTGCCGTCACAAATGAATGCTCATCTCAACTCATTTTTTTCCAAGCACCATCCGATGAGATTCTCTACCCGAAAATATTTAAACATAAATGGCCAAATGGAATTTGACAGAGAAATGGATAAAATCAAAATAAAGGCAGAGACATGTCCATTATCTTCAATGCACGGAGTTGCAACTTAATGACAAAACAAGGCAAGACATGCGCGCACGCATGCACACACACACAGACATAGACACACATATACGCACACACAGACACACACGCATGCACATACAAACACACACACACACAAACACACACACTTAGACATATACACACACATATCCAGACACACACAATCTTCCACCAGACATGGAAAACCACATGGCAATCACGACTGACATGAAATCGACAAATTTTTATTGACAACTTGCCTGTTCCAGGTTGGCTCTTTCTTCTTTTTTCATCCTGTATATTCTCTTGGCCGTAATTAAGTTTTTCTCTTTTCTTGTCAAAGTCTGTCTCTTGGTCTCCATGTTGGAACGAAACACACAAATCAATTGAAGCCTGATCAAAATAAGGATAGAAAAAAAGAAAGATCAACACAATTGGATTTTAAAATACAAAGCAAATTAAAAGACTGTTAAAAGTATGCACAAATCAACGGCAATAATTTAGACTAGATTGTACGACTTAAGTAATAAATTAAATAGGAACATTTATAAAAAACATTTCATTATACCGTGCAAAACACACCTCACAATACTTCATCTATTCCCTCAGCAGGCCTCATGGAACCACAACACACCTCACAATACTTCATCTATTCCCTCAGCAGGCCTCATGGAACCACAACACACCTCACAATACTTCATCTATTCCCTCAGCAGGCCTCATGGAACCACAACACACCTCACAATACTTCATCTATTCCCTCAGCAGGCCTCATGGAACCACAACACACCTCACAATACTTCATCTATTCCCTCAGCAGGCCTCATGGAACCACAACACACCTCACAATACTTCATCTATCCCTCAGCAGCTCATGGAACCACAACACACTCACAATACTTCATCTATTGCCTCAGCAGGCCTCATGGAACCACAACACACCTCACAATACTTCATCTATTCCCTCAGCAGGCCTCGTGGAACCACAACACACCTCACAATGCTTCATCTATTGCCTCAGCAGGCCTCATGGAACCACAACACACCTCACAATACTTCATCTATTCCCTCAGCAGGCCTCATGGAAGCACAACACACCTCACAATACTTCATCTATTCCCTCAGCAGGCCTCATGGAACCACAACACACCTCACAATACTTCATCTATTCCTCAGCAGGCCTCATGGAACCACAACACACCTCACAATACTTCATCTATTCCCTCAGCAGGCCTCATGGAACCACAACACACCTCACAATACTTCATCTATTCCCTCAGCAGGCCTCATGGAACCACAACACACCTCACAATACTTCATCTATTCCCTCAGCAGGCCTCATGGAACCACAACACACCTCACAATACTTCATCTATTCCCTCAGCAGGCCTCATGGAACCACAACACACCTTCGATGCTTCATCTATTGCCTCAGCAGGCCTCGTGGAACCACAACACACCTCTCAATACTTCATCTATTCCCTCAGCAGGCCTCATGGAACCACAACACACCTCTCAATCTCAATGCTCAATTTATCCCCTTAGCAGGTCTTATGGCTCCATAGATCTATTTCCTACCGTACCTGTCACCTGTCAAACACCCTCTGTGTTCTATCACTCTGAATTATCCATCGCTGCCTATAGCTCATGAGCACCTGAGTAAAGAAGGATAATGTTGAAGTGCCTTTCTCAAGGACACAAGGATCACTGTCACCCATACTATCACTGACCACACTTAACATTGCTTGACTTTTGTAACGTTTGAAGCACTACAGCTCTGAGCCAGCGGTTCCACAGAAAGATAAAAACATTTTATTTCTAGTTCAATCATAATTTATGATCATGATACAGATCCTGAGAATAAAATATTAAAAAAGTATCCAAAAATTAATTTCTTGCTCATCCAGACGACGAGATAAAGTGAACAATACGATGAGATAAAGTGAACAATACGACGAGATAAAGTGAACAAGACGACGAAATAAAGTGAACAAGACGAGATAAAGTAAACAAGACGAAAACATTTACGACAAGAATTTGCACAGGACGCAAACGGACAGTTCCGTTAACAAATGGTTTCAATTATCTCGTCATAATTGAATACATGCATCTCGGGAATAGAACACAACGTCAACAATTGACTAAATGACAATTAACAA
>NC_088364.1:330923-345923 GCF_034508935.2 Berghia stephanieae
TGATGATGATGATAATAAAATAAATAATATAATAATAATAATAATAATAATAATAATAATAATAATAATAATAATAATAATAATAATATAATATAATAATAATAATAATAATAATAATAATAATAATAATAATGTTTAATAATTGCTTAGTAGTGGAAAGGAACAAAAAAAAAATCAAATATTAAAAAATCCATTAAATACTTTATAAATTATGTTGACGATGTAGATCTTTTTACTTTGTAATCAAATGACTTTAGCCAGTATTTTTATATTTAATCTGTATGTTTCTTGAAATTTATACTATGTAATTATTCTCACAGCTTACAATATTATTACACTATACCTATTACCAAATTTTAATTTACCACATTATATTTACGTATATGTTTATGTATGAATCATTGTCGACATTTTATACGTCTGTACAAAAATGTCCTTTTGGATGAATAAAGTACATTATTATTATTATTATTATTATTATTATTATTATTATTATTATTATTATTATTATTATTATTATTATTATTATTATTATTATTATTATTATTATTATTATTATTATTAATATTATTATCATTATCATTATCATTCTTATTATTATTATTTGTAAAGAAATGCCTTCTAGGTAACAAAGGGAGATAGTTGTCCTACCCACCAAGGTCTCGGGTAGAATCAAACCCATATAATTAAATGATTTATGAGTGTAGGATGGGTGTTGGAATAGGGACTCCCTTGTTTTCGCCGTGGGTGGTGTAGACTGAAGGCAATGAAAGAACGGAGGGTTATCATGTTCCATCAGTGTTAAAACACCCTCATCAATCTTATGCATCAACCGAGATACCGTTAGATACCCTGTCCTATGTTTCGGCTTGGGTCGATGTTCAACTGGCAGTCTGCGATTTGAGGTCGAAGAAGGGAGACCTGTACAGCCTGTGTGTTGGCTGGAATTCTGTTTGGCTATGTTGAAGCCACAGTGAAAAGGGCCCAAAGTGGCCAGTATTTTATGTCGCACCCGAATATGGGCTCTCAGGCGATATGTGTTGGGCCTGTGTGTTGGCCAGCATTGTGTTTTAGGCTGTATTGTAGCCGAAGTGGGCCTAATATGGCCAGCATTTTGTATATCGTACCCGGTTATGGGCTCTAAGCGATATTGTGTTTTTGTAATTTGTGCTCGGTGAGATTATATAAATTTATAATATTGTTTTGATGTGCTGAGTAATCATCAAGTGATTAAGTGATTAATATCGTAAAATTATTTCACTTATCTTAAAGTTTAAAATAATATAAAGTTTTAATGTTTTATTGAATAATTAATTCAATGAGTTAAATGTGTTAAAATTGAGACGGTGACCTTAGTTAAATGAATTATTTTTAAGTAAATAATAATTGATCACTTACGCTATCATTGTGTCTATGTTAATTTCATTTTTACTAATATATCTATATCTATCTTCTAATATAGTGAAGAGCTGACGGGGCTAGGACATAGCGCCCGGTAAATGCGTTTGCATCTTTGAACTTTGTAATTTTGTCGGGGCCAGGACATAGCGCCCGGTAAATGTGTTTTGAACCCTTTTGAACAATATAATTTTTGAGAAATATGAACAAAATACAATGTAACGTTTGTAAAGATGAGGAAGTAACACTCGATCTATGTGTTTTATTAGTAACAATTTTGGATTTGAACAGGCTGGAACACCGCACCCTGTGTGAACAATTTTGTTGATTAATTTTATTCTCCTTTCGGAATATGAACAGTTTATTTTGACCCTATATGTAATTAATAATTTCATTATTAGTGGGAATTAATGGAACGGTTGGAACCTGGGTGAAGTATAGTTTATTTTGGTTAAAACTTACATGAATTTTATATTGCATTACTACTTTTTACTTGTATGTACTTTTGATTTTTCCTGTCAATATATGCAATGTTATTCTGTTTTGCTCAATAACCATGAGATGTTCCCCTTTCTTTTACTATAAATAAATAATTATGGCTCTCTTGTCAGATACGTTGTTCTGTTGGTGATTGTAACGTCCACGTCTACCTCTCCACACGTTAAGGTCATAAGCGGCCTTCGCATCCATTGCGAGTTGCGAACGCACCTTGTGACATGAATTGGCGCTGCGAGCAGGGTTTCTTATTGTGTGGTTTGGTGGTCTGAGTCTGACGTTGTACATCAACAGACACCTTCGTGTCTGAGAAGTCAATGCCTCTTATTGTTGTGGGGATTTAGAGTCGCTTCCTGTACTGATGCATATCAGGGGGTTGGGCTGTCAGATCTAATTTCAGGCGCTACTTCTCATCATTTAACGACTATGTACTGTCTGTAATGTAAAGCTATAGTTTGGGTGAGTGAAATGATATCACGTAATTGTTCAGGCGTAACGAGGTTACACTGATGTTGTAGGGTACGCGCGGCGTATCGCTACTTATTGTTTTGTTCATAAAGCGAGTGAACCACGAACTATGAAAGGCCAGTGTGAAGGGCCTTAATACTTTAATTTGATTAAAGTCTAGATAATGTTGTTTTGGTATAATGTAGTGGTCATCGCTTGATGTTTTAACTTTTTGAACTGACGAAGCGTCAGCTGTTATTACTGATTTTGCTATTGTTTGTTTGACAATAGGTATACTGGGTAGATTTTTATCTGCATTTAGCTGATCCTTCTCTTTTTATATTATTCAATCTATCGATTTTTTAAGTACGTTGCGATAAATATTTTGTCATTATGGATGTGGAACGGTTGTTAAAATGTGGGGAAAAGTTGGGTTTACATGGCGACGAACTGAGAGTGTGGGTGGAAGAAAAGTTGGAACGGGACAGAGAGGAAAAACAGAGAGAGAGGTTTGAGAAAGAGAAAGAGCGTGATGCAGTCGCAGAACAAACGAAACAACACGCTCTTCTTGTTGAAAGGCAGCTGGAACTAGAGCGCCTAAAAATTGAAAATTCAGTGGTCCCGGTTCGAACCCCTTCCTCCACTGACAGTGAACCCTCGACTGGCAGTTGTGGAGCTAAAAGTCCTCGCCTGCCATATTTTGATGAATCGAAAGATCAGATAGATAGCTATCTACTCAGGTTTGAAAGATATGCAACCGTAAATCGATGGAGAGAAGAGGATTGGGCGATTCATTTGTCGGCGTTGCTTAGAGGCAATGCGTTGGACGTGTACACTCGCTTGGACGAGGTAGACGCTACCCAGTATGATAATGTAAAGTGCGCGTTATTGAAACGCTACAATTTAACGGAAGACGGCTTCTTAGAGCGTTTCCGTAAAAGTAGACCAGAAATAGGAGAAAGGATGGGTCAGTTTCGAACCCGTATATCCACATATCTGGAAAAGTGGATAACTATGTCCGGCAAGGATAGAACAAGGCCTGAGGACATCTTGGACTTGATTGTTAAAGAACAGCTCGTAAATGTTTGTAACAAGGAGCTGGTGGTTTTCCTGAAGGAAAGGAAACCAAATGCATCTATGGAAGTAGTCGACACTGTAGAGAAATATGTCGAAGCGC
Organism: Berghia stephanieae; assembly: GCF_034508935.2. Classification (NCBI taxonomy): domain Eukaryota; kingdom Metazoa; phylum Mollusca; class Gastropoda; order Nudibranchia; family Aeolidiidae; genus Berghia; species Berghia stephanieae. The sequence continues at coordinate 334,441 of NC_088364.1, forward strand.
ACGGGACTGCCGGCGCTTTCTCAAGAACTGTGTCATATCAGAACGACAAGGTTCCAAGCAAACAGCAAGATGGTCACAAACCTGTCATGAAACCACCTACTTCAGTAATTAGATGCCACAACTGTTTTAAAGTTGGACATTTGAAGAGGGATTGTAAGAGCAGACCACAAATCTCTGCAATACAAAGAGACACGAAATGTGGATACTGTGGTCGTAGGTACCACTCCACTGAGCAGTGCTGGGAAAGAAAAAGGATGGAGAATACTGATAAGAAGACTTTTGGACAGGGACGGCTGGTAATAATGGGCAGGGTGGGCAAATACCAGCCTGTTTTTTTCAAGTTATATGCTGTATTACCAGGTCTGAAATAATCAAATTTAAATAAGATAATTTCAAAAGTTACTACTTAAACTTGATACTTCGTACTGAAATCAATTTGTGTGTATTTTTGATAGATTGCGAATCACCATGCATCCCGTAATGCATAAACCAGGATACGCTCCTGTTCTTTTTTATCACCCCCCCCCCCTAACCACCCCACTCCGCCCACATCGTCATCTCATCGTCACGTCGCCTGACGGTGAACTAACTCCGAATTTTGCTGTCTGGCCTCTCTAGTACTAGGTCGGGCTAATTCAAATGAGCCCACCTTATTAACCAGTGAGAACTAAATAGAGATTTTGGCAAACGAACGTTTTCTAATTTATTGCCTTACTTGTGCTGGTACCATTGATGTAATGACTTTGGGAATGTTCCAGTATTGAATTAATTTTATTAATTTACTAATTTTATATCAATTTAGTATTAATTTGTGTTGTTTTTATATATTTGTTTATCCATTTAAACTTTTCTTTTTTTTCTCGTTTTCTTTAGTGCTTCTCAAAACTCATTTATTTAAATTGTTTTCTTATTTGTTTGTTGTTGTTCTTGTTTTTTGTTTTGTTTTTTTTTTTTGGGGGGGGGGGGGGTTGTTTTGTTTTTTAACAAATTAACTTGTTAGTTCTCTTTTTTTTTAAATTCTTAAAGTAATTACCGCTGCATTTTTATTGCCAGACAAAATATTTTTGCAAAACAATGTAATTTTCTATTGTATTCCCTCTAATAAAACAAAACACTTTTATTCAAAAGACTTAATAAATATATAAAATACAACCACCATTTTGGTTTTCTCAACAATTGAATTAGTATACGAGAAATACTCTTCTGAGAAAGGAGAGAGTTGAATTCTAAGTTATAGAGGAAATAAATACGTTTAAAGGAAGGTGGGCAGATTCCGTACTTGCCCGTCCTGAAGCTAATACATACATAATAAGATAGTTTGCGATGAAGAGGCGGGAAGCTCGGGGTTGGTTGGGTAAGGAGTAAAGATAACACGGTCGTTATTGTTATAGTCTAATGAATGCATGAGGAGAAATTGGTACATTATTTTGTCTTAATTGTATTGTGTGAATTATTGGCGAAAGCTTAAGATTAAATAAACTTTGTTTTTGTTTGTCTTATTTTGACTGTGGAACTAATACTTGTCATAGCAGACCTGCCTACTTGAAATAGGAAAATAAAAATCGTAGTTTTCAGGGCTAATAAAATCGTAGATATTTTAACTACCCTTTAAAAAAATGACCGGAATTTCGTCTGTTTTGATAGATATCAAATTTTTAAAAATGAGAAAAAATGATTGGAAACGTAATAATGATGGTGATGGTGGTAGTGATAGTGGTAGCGGTGGTGGTAGTAGTAATGATGGTGGTGGTAGTAATGATGATGGTAATATTATTATTGTTGTATTATTATTATTATTATTATTATTATTATTATTATTATTTATTATTATTATTATTATTATTATTATTATTTATATATTATTATTATTATTATTATATCATCATCATTATTATTATTGTTATTGTTGTTATTATTATTATTATATTATTATTATTATTATTATTATTATATTATTATTATTATTATTATTATTATTATTATTATTATTATTATTATTATATTATTATTATTATTATTATTATTATTATTATTGTACGTATTGGTGGTATTACTATTGTTGTATTTTTTTTGTGGTTATTAATGTTATCAGTTTATTGTTTGGTTCCATTTACCATTTTTTTCCCACTTTCATGTATGTGGTCATCAAATTGTATGATTTATTGTCGAAAGCCTAAGATTGAATAAACTTTGTAATATCGTATGGTAACCATCATTGTCGACGACATCGTCGTTGTCATCATAATCATCATTATCATCATCATCATCATCATCATCATCATCATCATCATCATCATCATCATCATCATCATCATCATCATCATCTTCATCATCATTAACAACAACAACAACAATATTAACAACAAGTACTACAATAGCAATAAAAACAATATCAACATCATCATAAAATTTCCGTCATCTTCTCCACAACTATCATTCTAACCAACAGCACCTCCAAAACCACGACCATAATTACATCCTCCTCCACCACCACCACCACCGCTACCACTATTCCAACCACTACCACCACCGGCACAATCATTCTAATCATCAAGACAGCAGTGAAATGCAATTTGAGCTCTGAATGAAACTCGAGTCATATCGCTGTTGTTGCTTCTCGATTAAAACTTTAAGGTTACTACATACTACTGAAAACCAGTAATGTAACAGAAATATTAATCTCGCCGTTGAGGGATTAAAGCAAATCTTTAATTTTTCGAGTGAACGAAATTGACTTGTATTGTCAAGGTGTTATCGCATTATGTCTCGTCGCTTTATTTTTTAGTTGTATTCTCTTTCGTGATTCATTTTTTATTACGTTTGGAATAATTAAAATCTACTGGTATTGTCATTTCATTGTGAATGTGATTATTTGTGGTTGAAATATTATTTTTTAAAGGTGAAAAAAAAAAATAATTTAAAAAAAAATAAAAAAATAAATACATAAATAAATTTTCAAAAAATAAAAAGATAAATAAAAAAAAAAAAATACAAAAAAAATAAATAAAAATACTCGTAAATTAAAAAAAAAAAAAAAATTAAAAAAGAAAAAATATCAATATATATATATATATATATATATATATATATATATATATATATATATATATATATATATATATATATATGACCGAATCATCTTTGCCCCACCACTGTAAATAGGCTAGAACCGCCACTGCTTTTGGAGTAGCGGCTATGAATACTCCAGAACCGCTGCCGTGTTGTAACAATGCACAACATCATGTTGCTAACAATGGTATCATGAACAACACTAACTCTCAACGTCAAGCGCCGAGGGAAAATAAAGAATTTTGACAATTAATTACGGTGTCCGCAGCATGTTCGGGACACGCGATAGAGACGACAGGTATGCCGGTCGCCATTGGTTGGATAAATGGACAAAGAGTTAAAGTGTTGAGAGACAGTGGCAGTAGTTGTGTTGTCATTAGAAAAGGCCTTGTGAGTAGAGAAAAGAAAGAACAAGAAAAGAGAGTGAAGGTCAGTCTAGCTGATGGGAAGACTGTGAGTGCCCCACTAACTGAAGCGTGGCTTGATTGTCCATATTACAAGGGAAGAGTGACGGCTCTAGAAATGGCCTCACCTTTGTATGACGTAATTTTGGGAAATATACCAGGAGTCAAATGCCCAGGAACGCCAATAAAATATGACGATCACTCTGATTCAGTCCACGAGAATCTCATAAGAAATGATTGTGAGCACTCAGCTCAAGCAGCACAGACGAGGGCACAAAAAGAAAAGAGGATGAAACCATTGATCACTGCCCCCTCAGTGGAAACAGGTGTTAGTACAGCTGTTTTGAAAGAAAAACAGACCAAAGACGAGACATTGAAATGTGCGAGAGAGGCAGCAGTTACGAAAGAAGTGAAAAAGACTGGTGCCAATAATAAAAGTTGGTTTGAATATGATAGAGGGGTTCTAGTACGATATTTTCAATCACCAAAGATTGAGCACGGTGACGTGATTAGACAAGTCATGGTCCCAAAAGATTTGCGAGAGACAGTGATGCGTTTAGCTCATGAGTCCATACTCTCTGGACATCTCGCTGCCAAGAAAACGACTGAGCGCATTCTCAGTAATTTCTACTGGCCCAACATTTGGGATGACGTCACCCGCTTCTGTAGATCGTGTGACCAATGTCAAAGGTCAACGGCAAAAGGAATGACCCCAAAAGTGCCTCTGACTGAAGTTCCGCTGATAGACGAACCATTTAGTCGTGTAGCGGTAGATTTGGTAGGACCAATTATTCCTGCATCGAATAGAGGGAATCGCTACATGCTAACTGTTGTAGATTACTGCACACGGTACCCGGAAGCTGTAGCCTTGAAAAACATAGAAACCGCGACAGTTGCGGAAGGCCTCGTCGACATTTTCAGTAGGACGGGGATACCAAAAGAGATATTAAGTGACAGAGGTACACAGTTCACCTCAGATTTGATGAAAGAAGTCTGTAGACTACTGTCTGTGAAACAACTTACCACAAGTCCATATCACCCTCAGTGTAATGGGCTGGTGGAGAAGTTTAATGGCACTCTCAAAGGGATGCTTAAGAGATTGGCTACAGAGAGACCGTCAGATTGGGATCGATATCTCAATGCGGCCCTGTTTGCCTACCGTGAAGCACCACAGGAGTCCTTGGGCTTCTCCCCTTTTGAATTGTTGTTCGGTCGCCCAGTACGAGGCCCGATGACAATTCTCAGAGAGTTGTGGACGGAGTCTATTGAGGACGAAGAGGTCAAGACAACATACCAATATGTTGTAGACCTAAAAGAAAAACTTGAGACTACTATCCATATGGCCCATGAAAATTTAAAGAGGGCCTCAAAACGGCATAAGGCATATTTCGATAGAAAGGCCAAGATGCGCAACTTCAAAGAAGGTGACAAAGTGTTGTTGTTGCTCCCGACAAAGCACAACAAACTTGAATTGAAATGGCAAGGTCCATTTGAAGTTCAACGTGTAGTTGGACATAATAATTATGTAATACAAGCTGGTACTTCAAAGAAAACGTACCACGCAAATTTATTGAAACGGTACTATGACCGGAGCACTGCGGACATAAACGGAAGTGGAATTCTTCAATGTGCCGTGGCAGCTGCGATGAAGATGACGATGGCGAAGATGTCATGCGGACTCTCAAGAATTTAGAAATGCCATCTCTTCAACAAACAGAATCTATAGACCACGTGGTCGTATGTGAAGAATTAGACAGGGAGAAAAGAAGTGAATTACGACATTTATTGTCATCGTTCAAGGATGTCTTGACAGATGTCCCAGGACGAACGGATAAATATACATATGACATCAAGGTATCTTCGAATTGCCCAATTCGGAAGAAACCATATCCTGTGCCTCAAGCAATGAGAAGCACTCTCAAGGCGGAAGTGCAAGAGAATGGCTGGCATTGTGGAACCCTCCAACAGCCCTACTGTTCACCATCTGTGGTGGTGAAAAAGAAAGACGGCACCAATAGATATTGCGTGGACTTCAGAGCACTGAACAATATTTCAGTGTTTGATGCTGAACCAATGCCAAGATTAGATGATCTCTTCCAAGAGATAGGTACCGCATGTAATTACGTGTCAAAATTTGATTTGACAAAAGGATATTGGCAATTGCCCTTGTCAGAACAGTCTAAAGAGAAGACTGCATTTGCCACCGAGTTAGGATTGATGCAATTTACCGTTCTTCCTTTTGGACTGCAGTGCGCCCCTGCAGCATTTTCTCGTATGATGAGGAAAGTGGTTGGTGATCTACCACATGTAAAGAACTATATTGATGACATTATCATTCATACGGAGACATGGCGAGAGCATCTTCATGCTATCGAGTCAGTTCTTCAAAGACTACGAGATGCTAAATTAACAGCTAAACCATCAAAATGTTTAGTTGGTTTAAGTGATGTCGAGTTCCTCGGGCATCGCATTGGAAGTGGAACATTGCAGCCGACCATAGATAAAGTGGAAGCTATCAAAGGTGCTAGACCACCTGAAAACAAGAAACAGATGAGGAGTTTTTTGGGATTAGCCGGATTTTACCGGAGGTATGTTCCAAATTTCTCAGCGATAGTCAGTCCACTGACCGATGCCACAAGGAAAGGGATGCCAAATCGAATTCAATGGGGAGAGCCTCAAGACCGAGCATTCGAGTATATCAAGAATGTCCTCACTCAGGCTCCAGTTCTTCGGCTCCCGAATTTCGATAAACCATTTATCGTATCGACAGATGCCAGTGACACAGGCGTTGGTGCTGTTCTTATGCAAGAACATGATGATGGTAAATACCCAGTTGTTTACCTCAGTAGGAAACTGTTACCGAGAGAACAACGGTATTCAGTTGTTGAAAAAAGAGTGTTTAGCTCTTGTGTGGGCTGTCAGAAGTTTGAACAGCTATCTTATGGGCAGAGAATTCATTGTGGAGACTGACCACGCTCCTTTGTTGTATCTCAACAAAGCCAAGTCAGAAAATGGTCGTCTGATGAGATGGTCACTGTTGCTCCACCAGTATCGTTTTCGGTTGATGTCTGTGAAAGGTTCGGACAATCATGGTCCAGACTTTTTGTCTCGGCTGCCTTAGTGGTCAGGATTTCTTAGTTTTGATCAAAAATTTGGGATTTTTGTCCTCCAGTGGGGAGTGATGTAAAGAAATGCCTTCTAGGTAACAAAGGGAGATAGTTGTCCTACCCACCAAGGTCTCGGGTAGAATCAAACCCATATAATTAAATGATTTATGAGTGAAAGATGGGTGTTGGAATAGGGACTCCCTTGTTTTCGCCGTGGGTGGTGTAGACTGGAAGGCAATGAAAGAACGGAGGGTTATCATGTTCCATCAGTGTTAAGACACCCTCATCAATCGTATGCATCAACCGAGATACCGTTAGATACCCTGTCCTATGTTTCGGCTTGGGTCGATGTTCAACTGGCAGTCTGCGATTTGAGGTCGAAGAAGAACGACCTGTACAGCCTGTGTGTTGGCTGGAATTCTGTTTGGCTATGTTGAAGCCACAGTGAAAAGGCCCAAAGTGGCCAGTATTTTATGTCGCACCCGAATATGGGCTCTCAGGCGATATGTGTTGGGCCTGTGTGTTGGCCAGCATTGTGTTTTAGGCTGTGTTGTAGCCGAAGTGGGCCTAATATGGCCAGCATTTTGTATATCGTACCCGGTTATGGGCTCTAAGCGATATTGTGTTTTTGTAATTTGTGCTCGGTGAGATTATATAAATTTATAATATTGTTTTGATGTGCTGAGTAATCATCAAGTGATTAAGTGATTAATATCGTAAAATTATTTCACTTATCTTAAAGTTTAGAATAATATAAAGTTTTAATGTTTTATTGAATAATTAATTCAATGAGTTAAATGTGTTAAAATTGAGACGGTGACCTTAGTTAAATGAATTATTTTTAAGTAAATAATAATTGATCACTTACGCTATCATTGTGTCTATGTTAATTTCATTTTTACTAATATATCTATATCTATCTTCTAATATAGTGAAGAGCTGACGGGGCTAGGACATAGCGCCCAGTAAATGCGTTTGCATCTTTGAACTTTGTAATTTTGTCGGGGCCAGGGCATAGCGCCGGTAAATGTGTTTTGAACCCTTTTGAACAATATAATTTTTGAGAAATATGAACAAAATACAATGTAACGTTTGTAAAGATGAGGAAGTAACACTCGATCTATGTGTTTTATTAGGAACAATTTTGGATTTGAACAGGCTGGAACACCGCACCCTGTGTGAACAATTTTGTTGATTAATTTTATTCTCCTTTCGGAATATGAACAGTTTATTTTGACCCTATATGTAATTAATAATTTCATTATTAGTGGGAATTAATGGAACGGTTGGAACCTGGGTGAAGTATAGTTTATTTTGGTTAAAACTTACATGAATTTTATATTGCATTACTACTTTTTACTTGTATGTACTTTTGATTTTTCCTGTCAATATATGCAATGTTATTCTGTTTTGCTCAATAACCATGAGATGTTCCCCTTTCTTTTACTATAAATAAATAATTATGGCTCTCTTGTCAGATACGTTGTTCTGTTGGTGATTGTAACGTCCACGTCTACCTCTCCACACGTTAAGGTCATAAGCGGCCTTCGCATCCATTGCGAGTTGCGAACGCACCTTGTGACTATTATTATTATTATTATTATTATTATTATTATTATTTATTATTATTATTATATTATTATTATTATTATTATTATTATTATTATTATTATCATTATTATTATTATTATTATTATTTATTATTATTATTATTATTATTAGTATAGTAGTAGTAGTAGTAGTAGTAGTAGTAGTAGTAGTAGTAGTAGTAGTAGTAGTTGGAGGAGGAGGAGGAGGAGGAGGAGGAGGAGGAGGAGGAAGAGGAGGAAGGAGAAGCATTTGGGTTTTGGGCTTCAATAGACTAAACAATAATTGGCATGTCTAACTCATATCTCAACTGTTTTGTAATAAAAATAAAGAAAAATGGCGCACGTACTCTAAGTGCCTATTACATTTTCCCCCATAAAGATGTAGTATTAAAAGAATGGACGCTTGGGAAAATAATATGCATCAACCATACGCCACAAACCACAAGCACTACAAAAACTGCAAGCATGAATTACATTGTTATAAAGCTAAATTGTTTTGGCTGACAACTTTAAATCACATCGAAATGTTGATTGCATAAAAATGGAAAGTTTGAACATTTATTAGGATAAGGCAAAGATCAGCGAAAATGAATGCATATTAAAAAGTTGATCGAAATCGAAGTGCACCTACATAGAAGTTCATAGCTTTATTGTAAGAAATAAATATATATAAAGAATGGATAAATTGAAAAAAATAATAAACAAAACAAAATTATAAGCAAACAAGCAACAAAACAAAAAGATAAATAAATGATAGGTGTTGCCAAGGCCTATCACATCTTCGGGCATAATGACTATCTCCTTTTTGATTGGCCATATTTTTCAAAGGTGGTAAATTCGATTTCAAAACTTGAGACTTCCTCCTCCTCTCTTCCACTTCTATTGATAGAACTAACATTGTTTACAATCCATTTTTGAGTGGATTAAACAACAAAAAGTTGTTTTATGGTGAGCTTTTTATCTATAAGACAAGAAGACATAATTTATTTTACATTAAAGCAATACCCCTATACTGTTGTTAAGATTCTTGTCAGCCCAGTCAATTTCTCTCATCTCTGCTCACGTCTGCTTTTTAGGGGTGGCGGAGAGACCGACTTTAGTTCACAAAAACAAAGACAAAACCATTTTGTCCCCTCTTAGATTTGATGGACATACACGCAGACTAAGACTCTAGATTTTAATGTTCTAGTTTATAGTTAAGGAGATAAAATTCTGCACTCCATTTTCAAATTACATTCAAAGCTAGACAAGGTAGAAATAGAATTCGCAGTTCAGTAATCTCTCTAACTGCGAATACCGAATAGGGATTCATATTATTATTATAATAATCACTATCTAGACGTCTAGATATTCTCAGTAGTAGAAGCGCTCTCCGATCTCTGAAAATTAGTCTTTGTCCCCTCACTGTACACAACACTGTATTTTCTGTTCAAAATGGCATTTTGTCGAATGGCTTGGGTTTGAAGTTGAAGGAGACTTTTGAGAGTGTGTTTGTCACAACAGTTTCATTAAAATAGAGTTTGAGAAGGAAAGATAATAAGAAAAGGAGGGATGATTGAAACATTTTGTGTGACTGAGAATTGAGATTTTGAACGTTTCAGCTTTTCCTTCAAGTCTGAAACTTGACAAGATCGTATTTTCTTTTTGTTACCCCAATCCACTCCATGAAAATCACTGACTTGATCACTCGTTCACATCTCGAAATCTGTCAGTGAATCAGCTTGTCTGTTAGATTACTTTATGAATGGGAATAGTTAAGTCCCCGCTTATTGTATTTTTTCCAGTTAGTAAATATATTTTATAAAGTTCCAGGAATTTCTCTCTCTCTCTCTCTCTCTCTCTCTCTCTCTCTCTCTCTCTCTCTCTCTCTCTCTCTCTCTCTCTCCCTCTCACTCTCACTCTCACTCTTGCCATTTCTCATGACTCGTATCTTGGTCATCAATAAACTACCTCTACAGCCATCACCACATCATTATTACTACTACCACAGCAACCCCCACATCGTTTTCAAAACTATAGCGACCACCACCACCTTTACATCATCATCATCCTCCTCGTCAACATCGCTACCACTGCCACTACTACAACCACTACCATCACATCATCATCATTACTACCACTACCACAGCTACCACATCGTTACCAAAACTACAGCAACTGCCACTACCATTACATCATCATTATCCTTATAGTCATCATCACTACCACTACATCATCACCATCACCATCACTGCACAACAACAAACACATCATCAGCGAAATGCAAAATAATAATAATAGAAATAATTTTTAAAAATTAATTTTAAAAAAAGTAAAATAATAATAATTTTAAAAAATAAATAATAATATTAATTAGTTTATTTATATTTTGCGCCCATTCTTCTATATAATAAAGCTCTAGGCTCATAAGCTACTACTGCAAAGATACAGAACGAACCCACATTTGCAGTAGCTACTACTGCAAATAACTGAAATTAATTATATCTACTATTTGTTGTACTACTGGGAATAATGAATACGAAAGCTATCTACTATTCGCAATACAACTGCGAATAACGAATACGAAAGCTATCTACTATTCGCAATACAACTGCGAATCATGAATACGAAAGCTGTCTACTATTCGCAAACAACTGCGAATCATGAATACGAAAGCTATCTACTATTCGCAGTACTGCTGCAAAAGAGGAAATCACTATTCGCAGTACTACTGCAGAGTAAAGTTTAAGTGTAAGGTCTACAGCCTGGACTTGTGGCTAATGACCATAAAACAGGCCGATCTGTTGTTATTATTAGGTTTAGTCTGATATTTTTTCAAAAGTAAGAACTAATGATTCATTTTACTTAGAAAACGGGATCTTTAAAATCATTGGCTGTTTTCCTGCAAGTTCCTAGCAGTTCCTCGCTTTGTATTTAAATTTAATTCTATATTATTATTATTATTATTATTATTATTATTATTATTATTATTATTATTATTATTTTAAAAAATATTATTTATTATTATAATATTCCACATTGGCTTTTTTGTAGATTTTTTTTTACTTCTTTCTGAGACAGGGAATTTTTTGAGTTTTCAAAAACTAAATGGCAATTCAGACTGGAATCTGACTAGACTCCCGTGGCAATTCAGACTGGAGTCTGAATAGACTCCCGTGGCAATTCAGACTGGAATCTGAATAGACTCCCGATGCAATTCAGACTGGAATCTGAATAGACTCCCGTGGCAATTCAGACTGGAATCTGAATAGACTCCCGTGGCAATTCAGACTGGAATCTGAATAGACTCCCGTGGCAATTCAGACTGGAATCTG
>NC_088364.1:350923-363423 GCF_034508935.2 Berghia stephanieae
GTTGTCTTTAAGAATTATGACTACTCACTGTTCACTTTTATCTCGTCTTCTGTGGCATAAATGACGTATGTAGTTGTTTATGTCAGATATGGATAATGTTGATGGACCTGCCAATTTGACAGATTTGGTTAGTTGTTTGTGGCAGGTCGGATTCCTGTCCCTGTCTGACATCAACAAACTTTTGCTTCTTGTTTGGTTTTTGTAAGGGAGAAGTGCTTGGTTTTCTTTATGATTCCATGGGGTTTTTAGCTTGGAACTGGAAACATCACCATCTTCATGATCATCATCATTGTTGTCATCATCATCATCATCATCATCATCATCATCATCATCATCATCATCATTGTCATCATCATCTTCTTTTCATTGATTGGATAAATCTATCCAACTGTTGTATTGTTTTCCCCACAGTGTGTGTGTGTGTGTGTGTCACCATGTCTGCCTACCCAGAGCTGAAAGGGCTTTATCACCTCCGTGAAACAATTGGATCAGGTAATTCCAGCATCAAATATCATTTCTTATTATTATCACTTTTGGGGGTTTTTGTTTGCGTTTGGTGTGCCAGATTTTATTTGAAAGGAGAAAAAATTTCTGGAGGCTTTTGGCTGGTCCTTGTAACAGTTGTTACAGCTGTTACTGTTACAAGGACCAGCCGTAACTATTGTAACAACTTATAAAAACTATGAATCTTGAGTATTTCTATAAAGCTATCTACTAAACTTTCTGAAAGCACTTTACAAGGGGTCCCAAGCCAACAACTACTCTTAACATGTAAGGCTAGACATGAGAACCAAATGTTTTATTTGTGTAATTACCGTAACTGTTACATGTTGTAATAATACTGTATCTATATGAGAACCAAGTCTTTTATTTGTGTAATTACCATAACTGTTACATGTAATAATACTGTATCTTTATGAGAACCAAGTCTTTTATTTGTGTAATTACCATAACTGTTACATGTTGTAATCATACTGTATCTATATGAGAACCAAATGTTTTATTTGTGTAATTACCATAACTGTTACATGTTTAATAATACTGTATCTATATGAGAACCAAGTCTTTTATTTGTGTAATTACCGTAACTGTTACATGTTGTAATCATACTGTATCTATATGAGAACCAAGTCTTTTATTTGTGTAATTACCATAACTGTTACATGTTAATAATACTGTATCTTATATGAGAACCAAGTCTTTTATTTGTGTAATTACCATAACTGTTACATGTTGTAATAATACTGTATCTATATGAGAACCAAGTCTTTTATTTGTGTAATTACCATAACTGTTACATGTTGTAATAATACTGTATCTATATGAGAACCAAGTCTTTTATTTGTGTAATTACCATAACTGTTACATGTTGTAATAATACTGTATCTATATGAGAACCAAAGTTTTTATTTGTGTAATTACCTAACGTTACATGTTGTAATAATACGTATCTTATATGAGCTTGATGGGAGATACCTGAATCATATACCTAATTCGCAGGTTGTAATCGATAGATGTCGTTTCTTCTTCTCTATACTACCTACCTGCTTCTTTTATTGTGATTGTATTTTTGACAGGATTTTTTTCTGTAAATCTTCTGCTGTTTGTTTACTGTATTTATAATTAGCTTATGAACTTAGGTTATTTTTGATTTAATTTGTACTATTTTTGTTAGTTGCTTGTTTTTTTTTCGTTACGGTCTCTATATAAACCTCAATTTGTTTGTGATGACTAATCAACAAACAAAAAAAAAAAAAAAAAAAAAAGTATCTATATGAGAACCAACTCTTTTATTTGTGTAATTACCATAACTGTTACATGTTGTAATCATACTGTATCTATATGAGAACCAAAGGTTTTATTTGTGTAATTACCGTAACTGTTACATGTTGTAATCATACTGTATCTATATGAGAACCAAGTCTTTTATTTGTGTAATTACCATAACTGTTACATGTTGTAATAATACTGTATCTATATGAGAACCAAATGTTTTATTTGTGTAATTACCATAACTGTTACATTTGTAATAATACTGTATCTATATGAGAACCAAATGTTTTATTTGTGTAATTACCATAACTGTTACATGTTGTAATATACTGTATCTATATGAGAACCAAATGTTTTATTTGTGTAATTACCATAACTGTTACATGTTGTAATAATACTGTATCTATATGAGAACCAATGTTTTATTTGTGTAATTACCATAACTGTTACATGTTGAATAATACTGTATCTATATGAGAACCAAAGGTTTATTTGTGTAATTGCGCTATACACCAAGTTGTTTTCATTACGATCTAATGCCAAATTCTTTTTTTAATTTATCCAACTGTAACATGTTGTATAAACTTGAGTATCTATATGAGAACCAATCTTTTATTTGTGTAATTACCATAACTGTTACATGTTGTAATATACTGTATCTATATGAGAACCAAAGTTTTTATTTGTGTAATTACCATAACTGTTACATGTTGTAATATACTGTATCTATATAGAACCAAAGTTTTATTTGTGTAATTACCATAACTGTTACATGTTGTAATAATACTGTATCTATATGAGAACCAAGTCTTTATTTGTGTAATTACCATAACTGTTACATGTTGTAATAATACTGTATCTATATGAGAACCAAAGTTTTATTTGTGTAATTACCATAACTGTTACATGTTGTAATAATACTGTATCTATATGAAACCAAAGTTTTATTTGTGTAATTACCATAACTGTTACATGTTGTAATAATACTGTATCTATATGAGAACCAAAGTTTTATTTGTGTAATTACCATAACTGTTACATGTTGTAATATACTGTATCTATATGAGAACCAAAGTTTTATTTGTGTAATTACCATAACTGTTACATGTTGTAATAATACTGTATCTATATGAGAACCAAGTTTTATTTGTGTAATTACCATAACTGTTACATGTTGTAATAATACTGTATCTATATGAGAACCAAGTTTTATTTGTGTAATTACCATAACTGTTACATGTTGTAATAATACTGTATCTATATGAGAACCAAGTTTTATTTGTGTAATTACCATATGTACATGTTGTATATCTGTATCTATATGAGAACCAATTTTTATTTGTTAATTACCATAACTGTTACATGTTGTAATAATACTGTATCTATATGAGAACCAAGTTTTATTTGTGTAATTACCAAACTGTTACATGTTGTAATAATACTTATCTATATGAGAACCAAATTTTATTTGTGTAATTACCATAACTGTTACATGTTGTAATAATACTGTATCTATATGAGAACCAAGTTTTTATTGTGTAATTACCATAACTGTTACATGTTGAATATACTGTATCTATATGAGAACCAAATTTTTATTTGTGTAATTACCATAACTGTTACATGTTGTATAAACTGTATCTAATGAGAACCAAAGTTTTATTTGTGAATTACCATAACGTACAGTTACATGTTGTAATAATACTGTATCTATATGAGAACCAAAGTCTTTTATTTGTGTAATTACCATAACTGTTACATGTTGTAATAATACTGTATCTATATGAGAACCAAGTTTTTATTTGTGTAATTACCATAACTGTTTTTACATTGTTGTAATAATACTGTTATCTTATATGAGAACCAAATGTTTTATTTGTGTAATTACCATAACTGTTACATGTTGTAATAATACTGTATCTATATGAGAACCAAATGTTTTATTTGTGTAATTACCATAACTGTTACATGTTGTAATAATACTGTATCTATATGAGAACCAAGTCTTTTATTTGTGTAATTACCATAACTGTTACATGTTGTAATAATAATACTGTATCTATATGAGAACCAATCTTTTATTTGTGTAATTACCATAACTGTTACATGTTGTAATAATACTGTATCTATATGAGAACCAAGTCTTTTATTTGTGTAATTACCATAACTGTTACATGTTGTAATAATACTGTATCTATATGAGAACCAAATGTTTTATTTGTGTAATTACCATAACTGTTACATGTTGTAATAATACTGTATCTATATGAGAACCAAAGTTTTATTTGTGTAATTACCATAACTGTTACATGTTGTAATAATACTGTATCTATATGAGAACCAACTTTTATTTGTGTAATTACCATAACTGTTACATGTTGTAATAATACTGTATCTATATGAGAACCAAAGTTTTATTTGTGTAATTACCATAACTGTTACATGTTGTAATAATACTGTATCTATATGAGAACCAAAGTTTTTATTTGTGTAATTACCATAACTGTTACATGTTGTAATAATACTGTATCTATATGAGAACCAAAGTGTTTTATTTGTGTAATTACCATAACTGTTACATGTTGTAATAATACTGTATCTATATGAGAACCAAAGTTTTATTTGTGTAATTACCATAACTGTTACATGTTGTAATCATACTGTATCTATATGAGAACCAACTCTTTTATTTGTGTAATTACCATAACTGTTACATGTTGTAATAATACTGTATCTATATGAGAACCAAATGTTTTATTTGTGTAATTACCATAACTGTTACATGTTGTAATAATACTGTAACTATATGAGAACCGAATGTTTTATTTGTGTAATTACCATAACTGTTACATGTTGAAATAATACTGTATCTATATGAGAACCAAAGGTTTTATTTGTTGCTAATCTTGTCTGGCCATATCACACCAAGTTGTTTTCTATGTAGGGCATCTAGACTGTCCAAATTCTTTTTCATTAATCCCCTTATACCACAGCTGTAGAGCAGTGTTGGTAGTACAAGGGCTTCCTAGAGGTTCATTCTTTTGCCAATGATGTCCTGATATTTAACAGGTCTCGATAGTGTTTTGTTGTCTGTTTTTTTAAATATTTTCTTGCTGTTTTGTTTCTATGCAAGAACTGGTGATGATCATCTGGCATGTTGAATTGGGATTTTGGTTCACGACTGACATATCCCATTGGAAATAAAGTCTATATAAAATGTATTCTTACTTCTTACAGGAGGATTTGCCAAAGTGAAGTTAGCATATCATGCTTTAACTGGAGAGAAAGTGGCCATTAAGATTATGGACAAAAGGATTCTAGGGGTGAGTTTATCTTTCTGTACAAATCATCTTCTATATCACGCTGGATGGATGCTAAGTCGCTGGTATAAACTTTTATTTTTGATCTGGCCAACAATCACCACCATCATCATTATCGTCATCAGAGTCCAAGCACATAGTGGGCAGGGGGGGTACATACTGTGTCTTCTATCCCCTTATATCTGTTTTCCAACATGCTTTCTGTCTTTGTCTTGGAATGAGATTACTTGGTTTTGTCCTGGCCCTGGCCCGAGTCCTGGCTGGGAGGGAAACAGTCAAATGCATAGTTATTGTTTTGAGAGATGATATTTTTTTCCTTGTAAATCATCTCTCTGTTATGTATTATTATATTTATTTTAATGTATATGTAAGCATCTGAGTGTATTCCTCCTTGTTGGATTTGTGCTTGTGTCCGGATGAGACATAGGTGATCTCAAGCTAAGTACATTGATGGTATGCTCTTGGAATCTACATCCGATCCCTATTTGTTCCCAATTCCCCTTTGTCTTAGTCTCTCTTGGTTGCTTTAATTTTAATTCTAGAACTTTCGACTATCCCATTTTCTTCCTTTTTACTGGCGCTGATATAACCTAAATGTGTTGCAAGCGCCGTAAAACCCTTAAAAACAAACAAAAACAGAGTCCAAGCACCACAATCGCATCATCATCACTTCTACAACCACCACCTCCAGATCATCATCACTACCACCACTACACCAACCACATCATTACCACTACTACTACAACCATCACAAACACCACATCAACATCACTGCCACTTCTACTAAAACTATCACCACATCATAATCATCACTAGCACCACGACCACAACCACACCTCAGCATCGTCACTAGCATTAACACCACTATTACAACCACCACCACATCATCACCATCAATACCACCACAACTACAACCACACCTCAGCATCGTCACTAGCATTAACACCACTATTACAACCACCACCACATCATCACCATCAATACCACCACAACTACACCTCAGCATCGTCACTAGCATTAACACCACTATTACAACCACCACCACATCATCACCATCAATACCACCACAACTACACCTCAGCATCGTCACTAGCATTAACACCACTAGTACAACCACCACCACATCATCACCATCAATACAACCACAACTACACCTCAGCATCGTCACTAGCATTAACACCACTATTACAACCACCACCACATCATCACCATCAATACCACCACAACTACAACTCAGCATCGTCACTAGCATTAACACCACTATTACAACCACCACCACATCATCACCATCAATACCACCACAACTACAACTCAGCATCGTCACTAGCATTAACACCACTATTACAACCACCACCACATCATCACCATCAATACCACCACAACTACAACTCAGCATCGTCACTAGCATTAACACCACTAGTACAACCACCACCACATCATCACCATCAATACCACCACAACTACACCTCAGCATCGTCACTAGCATTAACACCACTATTACAACCACCACCACATCATCACCATCAATACCACCACAACTACAACTCAGCATCGTCACTAGCATTAACACCACTATTACAACCACCACCACATCATCACCATCAATACCACACACAACCACACCTCAGCATCGTCACTAGCATTAACACCACTATTACAACCACCACCACATCATCACCATCAATACCACCACAACTACAACTCAGCATCGTCACTAGCATTAACACCACTATTACAACCACCACCACATCATCACCATCAATACCACCACAACTACAACTCAGCATCGTCACTAGCATTAACACCACTATTACAACCACCACCACATCATCACCATCAATACCACCACAACCACACCTCAGCATCGTCACTAGCATTAACACCACTATTACAACCACCACCACATCATCACCATCAATACCACCACAACCACACCTCAGCATCGTCACTAGCATTAACACCACTATTACAACACCACCACATCATCACCATCAATACCACCACAACTACAACTCAGCATCGTCACTAGCATTAACACCACTATTACAACCACCACCACATCATCACCATCAATACCACCACAACTACACCTCAGCATCGTCACTAGCATTAACACCACTATTACAACCACCACCACATCATCACCATCAATACCACCACAACTACACCTCAGCATCGTCACTAGCATTAACACCACTATTACAACCACCACCACATCATCACCATCAATACCACCACAACTACAACTCAGCATCGTCACTAGCATTAACACCACTATTACAACCACCACCACATTATCACCATCAATACCACCACAACTACAACTCAGCATCGTCACTAGCATTAACACCACTATTACAACCACCACCACATCATCACCATCATTACCACCACAACCACACCTCAGCATCGTCACTAGCATTAACACCACTATTACAACCACCACCACATCATCACCATCAATACCACCACAACTACACCTCAGCATCGTCACTAGCATTAACACCACTATTACAACCACCACCACATCATCACCATCAATACCACCACAAACTACATCACTACTCAAGTCATCGTCACTAGCATTAACACCACTATAACAACCAGCCAACACATTTCATCACCTCATCATACCATCCACAACTACAACTCAGCATCGTCACTAGCATTAACACCACATTACAACCACCACCACATCATCACCATCAATACCACCACAACTACAACTCAGCATCGTCACTAGCATTAACACCACTATTACAACCACCACCACATCATCACCATCAATACCACCACAACTACAACCACACCTCAGCATCGTCACTAGCATTAACACCACTATTACAACCACCACCACATCATCACCATCAATACCACCACAACTACAACTCAGCATCGTCACTAGCATTAACACCACTATTACAACCACCACCACATCATCACCATCAATACCACCACAACTACAACTCAGCATCGTCACTAGCATTAACACCACTATTACAACCACCACCACATCATCACCATCAATACCACCACAACTACACTCAGCATCGTCACTAGCATTAACACCACTATTACAACCACCACCACATCATCACCATCAATACCACCACAACACAACCTCAGCATCGTCACTAGCATTAACACCACTATTACAACCACCACCACATCATCACCATCAATACCACCACAACTACAACTCAGCATCGTCACTAGCATTAACACCACTATTACAACCACCACCACATCATCACCATCAATACCACCACAACCACACCTCAGCATCGTCACTAGCATTAACACCACTATTACAACCACCACCACATCTATCACCATCAATACCACCACAACTACAACTCAGCATCGTCACTAGCATTAACACCACTATTACAACCACCACCACATCATCACCATCAATACCACCACAACTACAACTCAGCATCGTCACTAGCATTAACACCACTATTACAACCACCACCACATCATCACCATCAATACCACCACAACTACAACTCAGCATCGTCACTAGCATTAACACCACTATTACAACCACACCACATCATCACCATCAATACCACCACAACTACACTCAGCATCGTCACTAGCATTAACACCACTATTACAACCACCACACATCATCACCATCAATACCACCACAACTACAATCAGCATCGTCACTAGCATTAACACCACTATTACAACCACCACCACATCATCACCATCATACCACCCAAACTACAACTCAGCATCGTCACTAGCATTAACACACTATTACAACCACCACCACATCATCACCATCAATACCACCACAACCAATCAGCATCGTCACTAGCATTAACACATATTACAACACCACACATCATCACCATCAATACACCACAACTACACTCAGCATCGTCACTAGCATTAACACCACTATTACAACCACCACCACATCATCACCATCAATACACCACAACTACAACTCAGCATCGTCACTAGCATTAACACCACTATTACAACCACCACCACATCATCACATCAATACCACCACAACTACAACTCAGCATCGTCACTAGCATTAACACCACTATTACAACACCACCACATCATCACCATCAATACCACCACAACACAACTCAGCATCGTCACTAGCATTAACACCACTATTACAACCACCACCACATCATCACCATCAATACCACCACAACTACAACTCAGCATCGTCACTAGCATTAACACCACTATTACAACCACACCACATCATCACCATCAATACCACCACAACTACACCAGCATCGTCACTAGCATTAACACCACTATTACAACCACCACACATCATCACCATCATACCACCACAACTACAACTCAGCATCGTCACTAGCATTACACCACTATTACAACCACACCACATCTCACCATCAATACACCACAACTACACTCGCATCGTCACTAGCATTAAACCACTATACACCACCACACATCATCACATCAATACCCCAAACTACAATCAGCATCGTCACTAGCATTAACACCACTATTACAACCACCACCATCATCACCATCAATACCACACAACTACAACTCAGCATCGTCACTAGCATTAACCCACTATTACAACCACCACCACATCATCACCATCAATACCACCACAACTACAACCTCAGCATCGTCACTAGCATTAACACCACTATTACAACCACCACCACATCATCACCATCAATACCACCACAACACACCTCAGCATCGTCACTAGCATTAACACCACTATTACAACCACCACCACATCATCACCATCAATACCACCACAACTACAACTCAGCATCGTCACTAGCATTAACACCACTATTACAACCACCACCACATCATCACCATCAATACCACCACAACTACACTCAGCATCGTCACTAGCATTAACACCACTATTACAACCACCACCACATCATCACATCAATACCACCACAACTACACTCAGCATCGTCACTAGCATTAACACCACTATTACAACCACCACCACATCATCACCATCAATACCACTACAACTAAAACCCTCAGCATCGTCACTAGCATTAACACCACTATTACAACCACCACCACATCATCACCATCAATACCACCACAACTACACTCAGCATCGTCACTAGCATTAACACCACTATTACAACCACCACACCATCATCACCATCAATACCACCACAACCACACCTCAGCATCGTCACTAGCATTAAACACCACTATTACAACCACCCACCACATCATCACCATCAATACCACCACAACTACAACTCAGCATCGTCACTAGCATTAACACCACTATTACAACCACCACACATCATCACATCAATACCACCACAACTACAACTCAGCATCGTCACTAGCATTAACACCACTATTACAACCACCACCACATCATCACCATCAATACCACCACAACTACAACTCAGCATCGTCACTAGCTATTAACACCACCCTATTACAACCACCACCA
Organism: Berghia stephanieae; assembly: GCF_034508935.2. Taxonomy (NCBI): domain Eukaryota; kingdom Metazoa; phylum Mollusca; class Gastropoda; order Nudibranchia; family Aeolidiidae; genus Berghia; species Berghia stephanieae. Next base: position 361,484 of record NC_088364.1, read on the forward strand.
CATCATCACCATCAATAACCACCACAACTACAACTCAGCATCGTCACTAGCATTAACACCACTATTACAAACCACCACCACATCATCACCATCAATACCACCACAACTACACCTCAGCATCGTCACTAGCATTAACACCACTATTACAACACCACCACATCATCACCATCAATACCACCACAACTACAACTCAGCATCGTCACTAGCATTAACACCACTATTACAACCACCACCATCATCCCATCACACTTCAATCTTACCAACAACTACACCTCAGCATCGTCACTAGCATTAACACCACTATTACAACCACCACCACATCATCACCATCAATACCACCACAACTACAACTCAGCATCGTCACTAGCATTAACACCACTATTACAACCACCACCACATCATCACCATCAATACCACACAACTACAACTCAGCATCGTCACTAGCATTAACACCCACTATTACAACCACCACCACATCATCACCATCAATACCACCACAACTACACCTCAGCATCGTCACTAGCATTAACACCACTATTACAACCACCACCACATCATCACCATCAATACCACCACAACTACAACTCAGCATCGTCACTAGCATTAACACCACTATTACAACCACCACCACATCATCACCATCAATACCACCACAACTACAACTCAGCATCGTCACTAGCATTAACACCACTATTACAACCACCACCACATCATCACCATCAATACCACCACAACTACAACCTCAGCATCGTCACTAGCATTAACACCACTATTACAACCACCACCACATCATCACCATCAATACCACCACAACTACAACTCAGCATCGTCACTAGCATTAACACCACTATTACAACCACCACCACATCATCACCATCAATACCACCACAACTACAACTCAGCATCGTCACTAGCATTAACACCACTATTACAACCACCACCACATCATCACCATCAATACCACCACAACTCACAACCTCAGCATCGTCACTAGCATTAACACCACTATTACAACCACCACCACATCATCACCATCAATACCACCACAACTACACCTCAGCATCGTCACTAGCATTAACACCACTATTACAACCACCCCCACATCACACCATCAATACCACCACAACTACAAACTCAGCATCGTCACTAGCATTAACACCACTATTACAACCACCACAACATCATCACCATCAATACCACCACAACTACACCTCAGCATCGTCACTAGCATTAACACCACTATTACAACCACCACCACATCATCACCATCAATACCACCACAACTACAACTCAGCATCGTCACTAGCATTAAAACCACTATTACAACCACCACACATCATCACCATCAATACCACCACAACTACAACTCACATCGTCACTAGCATTAACACCACTATTACAACCACCACCACCATCATCACCATCAATACCACCACAACTACAACTCAGCATCGTCACTAGCATTAACACCACTATTTACAACCACCACCACATCATCACCATCAATACCACCACAACTACAACTCAGCATCGTCACTAGCATTAACACCACTATTACAACCACCACCACATCATCACCATCAATACCACCACAACTACACCTCAGCATCGTCACTAGCATTAACACCACTATTACAACCACCACAACATCACCACCATCAATACCACCACAACTACAACTCAGCATCGTCACTAGCATTAACACCACTAATACAACCACCACCACATCATCACCATCAATACCACCACAACCACACCTCAGCATCGTCACTAGCATTAACACCACTATTACAACCACCACCACATCATCACCATCAATACCACCACAACTACAACTCAGCATCGTCACTAGCATTAACACCACTATTACAACCACCACCACATCATCACCATCAATACCACCACAACTACACTCAGCATCGTCACTAGCATTAACACCA
>NC_088364.1:368423-378423 GCF_034508935.2 Berghia stephanieae
CCACATCATCATCACGACCTCTACTACTACAACCACCACCAACACCATTACATCATCAATACCACTACTACTACAACCACCACCAACACCATTACATCATCACTACCACTACTGCTACAACCACCACCACTACATCATCATCATCACTACCACTACTACTACAACCACCACCACCACATCATCACTACCACTACTACTACAACCACCACCACCACATCATCATTACCACTACTACTACTACAACCACCACCACCACCTCATCATCACTAGCACTACTACTACAACCACCACCACCACCTCCACATCATCACTACCACTACTACTGCAACCACCACCACCACATGATCATCACTGCAACTACCACTACTACTACAACCACCACTACAACATCGCTACCACTACTACTACAACCACCACCACCACCACATCATCACCATCACTACTACTACAACAACCACCACCACCACATCATCACTACCACTGCTACTACAACCACCACCACCACATCATCATCACTACAACTACTACTAGTACTACTACTACAACAACCACCACTACATCATCATCATCACTACCACTACTACTACAGCCACCACCACATCATCATTACCACTACTACTACAACCACCACCACATCATCATCACTACAACTACTACTACAACCACATCATCATCACTACAACTACTACTAGTACTACTACTACAACAACCACCACTACATCATCATCATCACTACCACTACTACTACAGCCACCACCTTATCACCATTACCACTACTACTATAACCACCACCACATCATCATCACTACAACTACTACTACAACCACATCATCATCACTACAACTACTATTAGTACTACTACTACAACAACCACCACTACATCATCATCATCACTACCACTACTACTACAACCACCACCACATCATTATCATCACTACCACTACTACTACAACCACCCCACATCATCATCATCACTACCACTACTACAACAACCACCACTACATCATCATCATCACTACCACTACTACTACAACCACCCCACATCATCATCATCACTACCACTACTACTACAACCACCACCACATCATCATTACCACTACTACTACAACCACCACCACATCATCATCACTACAACTACTACTACAACCACATCATCATCACTACAACTACTACTAGTACTACTACAACAACCACCACTACATCATCATCAACACTACCACTACTACTACAACCACCACTACATCATCATCATCACTACCACTACTACTACAACCACCACCACATTATCATCACTACCGCCACTACCACAATATCATCACTACCATTTGTACCACCATCACCACCACATCAACAACACTACCACCACATCATTATCATCACGACCACAACTACTACAACCACTATACGACCACCACATCATCATCACTACAACTACTACTTCAACCACCACCACCACCACCATATCATCATCACTACTACTACAACAACAACAACCACTATCACATCTTCATCATTACTATAACCACCAACACCACATTACCACCAATACTACAATCTCTACCATTAGGTTTTGGCACTTTACTTCATTTTAAATAAGGAAACTTTGGGATTGTATTTGGCAACGTGTTTATGTATCATAATATAATTCAGTTATCAGTTATCAGTTATCTATTTAGAACTATACAATATGTAAACACAATATCATTCCAATTCATTTTTCTTGTGTGCGGAAATTCCTCTTTCGGCATTGAAATTCCTACGAGTGGTGTCTGAAACTCCTGTGAGCCAAATTTAAAGTTGGCGTCTCTGCAACCACCACCACACAATCATTCATACGACCACTACTACTACAATCACTACTACTACAACCACCACAACATCATCATCCTTACTACAACCACCAAATGTTGTAATTACACTTTCAACTTTTAAAATTCCACCGAGTCGTGCCAGAAATTGCTGCTAGACAAATTTTGGATCACATCTCAGTGAATTTTAGTGAAATTCAAATTTATAGGTTATGGTCGCATGGATGGGTCATGATCTTCACGATGACAAATTTCCTCCTTTTTTGTGACCAGTCATTCTCACCCCTGCTGATAAACGTTGTTATAATTGAAATATCATTGTCTGATAATCGCTGTTGTTATCATTGACATGCCTGGTTTCACAAGTCTGGATAAATGCATGACTATGGAAAAAACTCAGAAAAATTGCTCAATTTCATGGGTGCCTCTTAATTGGAACAATTTGTCAGGAACCAAACAACCTGGGACTGTAATAATACTGATGATGATAATAATAATAATGATAATAATAATGATGATGATAATAATAATAATAATAATAATAATAATAATAATAATAATAATAATAATAATGATAATAATAGTGATGATGATGATGATGATGATGATGATGATGATGGTAATAATAATAATAATTATGTTAATATAATAATAATAATAATAATAATAATAATAATAATAATAAATAATATAATAATAATAAAATAATTAGTGATGATGATGATGATGATGATGATGATGATGATGATGATAATAATAATAATAATGCTGATGCATGCAATGCAACCACAAAGTCAGTGACAACATGAGTAAGGTAATAAGTCACAGCCATTGGGGTAAGGAGGAGTAGAAATGAATTCATTTCCTGTTTTGTTTCTAAATTCATTGACATGAGTATTCAATGTGGTTTGCGGTTTGTGTTACACTTGCATCTTCTGTCTGATACTGTCTTTGTTGATCGACCAGTCAAAAAAAGAATAAAGATCAAACCTGAGACTAGTTGACATTAATTTTTATTTATTGTCCTGTCATCTTTCAGCCTGAACTGCCTCGAGTGACAACAGAAATCTCTGCCATGAAGGAACTTTGTCATCAACACATATGTAAGCTGTTTCAGGTCATTGAGACAGAACACAGATTTTATCTTGTCTTAGAGGTAATGCATTTACACAGATCATACATTTTATTCCATTTTCCTTGACTAGGTACTGGGTGGGGTTCCCTACCTCCACAGTGGGCAGGGAGGTACATACCGTGTCTTCTATCTCCTTATATCTGTTTTCCAACATGCTTTCTTTCTTTGTCTTGGAATGAGATTACTTGGTTTTGTCCTGGCCCTGGCCCGAGTCCTAACTGGGAGGGAAACAGTCAAATACATAGTTATTGTTTTGGGAGATGATATTTTTTTCCTTGTAAATCATCTCTCTGTTTGATATTTTGACAGCATAATGTAAGCATTTGAGTGTATTCCTCTTTGTTGGATTTTGTACTTGTGTCTGGATGAGACTTATAGGTGATCTCAAACTATTTACTTTGATAGTGTGCTCTTGGAATCTACATCTGATCCCTATTTGTTCCCAGTTCCCCTATTTCTTACCTTTTCTTGGGTGCTTTAATTGTAATTCTAGAACTTTTTACTATTTCTTCCTTTTTACTGGCGCTGATATAACCTAAATGTGTTGCAAGCGCCGTAAAACCCTTAAAAACAAAAAGAAAACAAACTTGACTAGGTATTGAACCACAAACCTCATCGTTACTGGATCGACAAGCTGTTTTCAGTAGTTATTATACTCTAGTCACGTTACAAATATACCACTGGATTTTATGGATTTTTACATTTTTTAAAATGTTTTTTTTTTGTTCTTTTTTATTTATTTATTTTTTTTTAATTAAAAAAAAAAAATAATTGTGTTTGTTTGTACTCTTGCCAATACTGTAAACCTGGAATGTTGTTGTTACTATTCATGGAAAGTTCACTTTAGAAGAATCTGTGTATCTCATAAATCCCAATCTTAATAATAATAATAATAATAATAATAATAATAATAATAATAATAATAATAATAATAATAATAATAATAATAATAATAATAATAATAATACTTTATTCATCCATAGGAAATTGTTTGTTCTTTAGTTGTGGTCAATTCATTATTCAAAATGTTGCTTTCCCTGCAAAAACTTCATGAGTCTTGTTGTCTTGTCCCAATTCTTACACAGTACATTCAAACATCCCAGGATTATATGTCCAATTCTTACACAGTACATTCAAACATCCCAGGATTATATGTCCAATTCTTACACAGTACATTCAAACATCCCAGGATTATTTGTCCAATTCTTACACAGTACATTCAAACATCCCAGGATTATTTGTCCAATTCTTACACAGTACATTCAAATATTCCAGGATTATATGTCCAATTCTTACACAGGACATTCAAACATTCCAGGATTATTTGTCCAATTCTTACACAGTACATTCAAACATCCCAGGATTATTTGTCCAATTCTTACACAGTACATTCAAACATCCCAGGATTATATGTCCAATTCTTACACAGTACATTCAAACATCCCAGGATTATATGTCCAATTCTTACACAGTACATTCAAACATCCCAGGATTATTTGTCCAATTCTTACACAGTACATTCAAACATCCCAGGATTATATGTCCAATTCTTACACAGTACATTCAAACATCCCAGGATTATATGTCCAATTCTTACACAGTACATTCAAACATCCCAGGATTATTTGTCCAATTCTTACACAGTACATTCAAACATTCCAGGATTATATGTCCAATTCTTACACAGTACATTCAAACATCCCAGGATTAGTTGTCCAATTCTTACACAGTACATTCAAACATTTCAGGATTATTTGTCCAATTCTTACACAGTACATTTAAACATTCCAGGATCAGGCCTGTAAATCTTCCGTCTATTGTCGGATTTCCGACAGTACGATTTTGCTCTATAAGTGCTAAAAAAATATATATATATATATAATTGTAAAAATAAAATTCGTAACGTCAAAGAACAGAACCAATAAAAAAGAAAACAACAGACTTTTATTTCGTTCCTCGAAAAAAAATAGATTTTATTCCGTTTCAAATGCCGACTTAAAAAAAAACAAAACAAAAAAAACTTTTTATTTGTCGCAACAAAGACAAAAAAAAACAAAAGCAATAATATTATCATGCCACCTACACGCTCCGCTAGCCGTGGATGTATTCACTGCCTGGCTACTGTGCCACAGCCAGCGAGAGAGAGGTCGCGAAGTTCGCGCGAGTCGTCTTCACACACACACACACCTAGTCAGTAAATAACACACACACACAGAAGTGTGTCGAACCGGACCGGAAGGTTTCTCTCTATTTTGCTACCGACACACATGCATATCTCCGGTTCTTATTTCTCAGTCTCTATATTTCTTTGGTTCCGTCCGGATGTAAGACGGAAAAAAAAAATACGAAATAATTATTTTTCTTCGAAATATATATTCTTCTTCAAAAGCTCTCGCACCACCTCTACTTCTTCTTCTTCTTCTTCTTCTTCTTCTTCTTCTTCTTCTTCTTCTTCTTCTTCTTCTTCTTCTTCTTCTTCTTCTTCTTCTTCTTCTTCTTCTTCTTCTTCTTCTTCCTTCTTCTTCTCTCTTCTTCTTCTTCTTCTTCTTTCTTCTTCTTCTTTCTTCTTCTTATTCTTCTATAAGAATTAATCCAAATAAACGAAAGAATCAGCGTAAACATTTAACACAAACAGGAGCGAAGATACGCAGCTTCCTGTGTCGAGCACTTGACGTCTAGATACACATCCTTCAAAAGGGTAGGAATTGTTCTCTTCCTTTCATTTTACAACTAACTCAGACCTGGGACCTCAAATAATTGGGATTTTTTTTGTTTTGGTACCATAAAATAAGGACCTCGTTATAAATAAGTCGGGGAAAGTGACATGATTTGACTAGTCAATTGACGTGTCATGTCTGTGTTGTGTCCATATTTTTGTCCTGTTGTGTCTATTTTCACGTGTTCAAAAAGTTCCGACAATTTTGTCACCAACCATTTACAGGCCTGCAGGATTATTTGTCCAATTCTTACACAGTACATTCAAACATCCCAGGATTATTTGTCCAATTCTTACACAGTACATTCAAACATCCCAGGATTATTTGTCCAATTCTTACACATCCCAGGATTATTTGTCCAATTCTTACACAGTACATTCAAACATCCCAGGATTATTTGTCCAATTCTTACACAGTACATTCAAACATCCCAGGATTATATGACCAATTCTTACACAGTACATTCAAACATTCCAGGATTATATGTCCAATTCTTACACAGTACATTCAAACATCCCAGGATTATTTGTCCAATTCTTACACAGTACATTCAAACATCCCAGGATTATATGTCCAATTCTTACACAGTACATTCAAACATCCCAGGATTATATGTCCAATTCTTACACAGTACATTCAAACATCCCAGGATTATTTGTCCAATTCTGACACAGTACATTCAAACATCCCAGGATTATATGTCCAATTCTTACACAGTACATTCAAACATCCCAGGATTATTTGTCCAATTCTTACACAGTACATTCAAACATCCCAGGATTATATGTCCAATTCTTACACAGTACATTCAAACATCCCAGGATTATATGTCCAATTCTTACACAGTACATTCAAACATCCCAGGATTATTTGTCCAATTCTTACACAGTACATTCAAACATCCCAGGATTATTTGTCCAATTCTTACACAGTACATTCAAACATCCCAAGATTATATGTCCAATTCTTACACAGTACATTCAAACATCCCAGGATTATTTGTCCAATTCTTACACAGTACATTCAAACATCCCAGGATTATTTGTCCAATTCTTACACAGTACATTCAAACATCCCAGGATTATATGTCCAATTCTTACACAGGACATTCAAACATTCCAGGATTATATCTCCAATTCTTACACAGTACATTCAAACATCCCAGGATTATATGTCCAATTCTTACACAGTACATTCAAACATTCCAGGATTATATGTCCAATTCTTACACAGTACATTTTCAAACATGGGGGGGGGGGGGGGGGGGGGGGGGGGGGTGTCAATCCATCCCTGCATATGACAGGACCAGAAAGTCAGGGCAGACCTGTGATATGGAGTCAATAGTTAATGATGTTTATCAGTAAATTGATGTTTGTAAATTCTATTTTTGACTTAGCTAATGATAATTATTTGTAATTTCTTTTTTTTTTTGTTGACAGTACTGTCCAGAGGGTGAGTTGTTTGATTATATTGTGTCCAAGGACAGACTGGACGAAGATGAAGCCAGGATTTTCTTTCGCCAGATTGTTGCTGCTGTTCATTATATTCATCACGCAGGCTTGGCCCATCGAGATCTCAAACCAGTAAGATTTCCTTCAACTCTTTGACAACACTCCGTTTATTTCCACCCACAATTTCTTCCATTCATTGAACCCATACCTTACTGCTGTCTTGGTCAAATACTTAAAACTAGAAAGATATGGCAGATATAAAGTAGTCGTGGTATTTTAAATCAGTCAAGTTATGGTGGTATTTAAATATGTAAAGCTGTAGTTGTATTTAAATATGTAAAGCTATAGTGGTATTTAGTATTCAATGGATGCTAACTTGCTATTACGCAACCTTTTCAAATGTCACTACTACTACATACTATACTACTACTACTACTTACTATACTATACTACTACTACTACTACTACTACTACTACTACTACTACTACTACTACTACTACTACTACTACTACTACTACTACTACTACTACTACTACTATACTACTACTACTACCTACTTACTACTACTACTACTACTACTAACTACTTATACTACTACCTTACTACTATACTACTACTACTAACTACTACTACTACTACATACACTACTACTACTACATACTCACTAACATACTACTACTACTACTACTACTACTACTACTACTCACTACTACTACTACTACTTACTACTACTACACTACTACTACTACTACTACTACTACTAACTGCTACTACTACTCACTACTACTACTACTAACTACTACTACTATCTACTACTACTACTATTACTAATACTACTTCTACTACTACTACTACTACGACTCCTACTACTACTGCTACTGCTACTACTAAAAAACTATTGTGGTGATTTTGTAGTCGAATGAATGAACCTGTGTGATTCAAATAAACTATTGTGGTGATTTTGTAGTCGAATGCATGAACCTGTGTGATTCAAATAAACTATTGTGGTGATTTTGTAGTCGAATGCATGAACCTGTGTGATTCAAATAAACTATTGTGGTGATTTTGTAGTCGACTGAATGAACCTGTGATTGCTGCTCATTTGATTTCAGGAAAATTTACTTTTGGATGAAAAACAAGACATCAAGTTGATTGACTTTGGTCTCTGTGCCAAACCTGAGGTAAGCATTTATGGGAGGCCATAGGTCAATAACTGTATAACTACAGACTACCTTACTTAAGTGTATATGAAGACAGCCGTCAAAAATCATTTGTTGTTTTCACTGGTCTGGTTTTAAATAAAGGCATATTATTTTTGTATTCCATATTCATGGATAAAGGATTGGTGACATGCCGATATATCCAAACTTCCAAGATCGTCTGTCTGTATTTTGGCTGTTTTATCTCTCTGGTGACATGCCGATATATCCAAACTTCCAAGATCGTCTGTCTGTATTTTGGCTGTTTTATTTCTCTGGTGACAAGCCGATATATCCAAACTTCCAAGATCGTCTGTCTGTATTTTGGCTGTTTTATCTCTCTGGTGACAAGCCGATATATCCAAACTTCCAAGATCGTCTGTCTGTATTTTGGCTGTTTTATCTCTCTGATGACAAGCCGATATATCCAAACTTCCAAGATCGTCTGTCTGTATTTTGGCTGTTTTATCTCTCTGGTGACATGCCGATATATCCAAACTTCCAAGATCGTCTGTCTGTATTTTGGCTGTTTTATCTCTCTGCCAGTCGAGGGTTTGACACAGGATAGAGGTTTAAAATGAACTCTGAAGATTTTAAAAGTTCCACTGCTAGTACCCATGGTTATTTAGAATAATGCCATAGCTTGTTGGTTTTTCAAATTTACGACTTTATTAGTTTGATAGTAAGGGAACCAAAAGTCATAACGTTCTGGTCACAGTTAACAAAATATCAGAAAAAGATTGAAAGATGAACGACATTGGAAGACCTGTCTTGTCCTGTAAGAGAAGAGATGTTGAAATGGAAATGTAGTAGTAAGAACCGGGTGTTCAAATGTGACCAACTAGGCTCTGGACAGGAACATCAGAGAATGGAGGAAGGAAGGAAGGTTGGGATTATAGATGAGTGGTTGATAGAGGCAGGCAGGGTTATAGTGGCCTCAAGTTTGATAGAGGCAGGCAGGGTTATAGTGGCCTCAAGTTTGATAGAGGCAGGCAGGGTTATAGTGGCCTCAAGTTTAATAGAGGCAGGCAGGGTTATAGTGGCCTCAAGTTTGATAGAGGCAGGCAGGGTTATAGTGGCCTCAAGTTTGATAGAGGCAGGCAGGGTTATAGTGGCCTCAAGTTTGATAGAGACAGGCAGGGTTATAGTGGCCTCAAGTTTGATAGAGGCAGGCAGGGTTATAGTGGCCTCAAGTTTGATAGAGGCAGGCAGGGTTATAGTGGCCTCAAGTTTGATAGAGGCAGGCAGGGTTATAGTGGCCTCAAGTTTGATAGAGGCAGGCAGGGTTATAGTGGCCTCAAGTTTGATAGAGGCAGGCAGGGTTATAGTGGCCTCAAGTTTGATAGAGGCAGGCAGGGTTATAGTGGCCTCAAGTTTGATAGAGGCAGGCAGGGTTATAGTGGCCTCAAGTTTAATAGAGGCAGGCAGGGTTATAGTGGCCTCAAGTTTGATAGAGGCAGGCAGGGTTATAGTGGCCTCAAGTTTGATAGAGGCAGGCAGGGTTATAGTGGCCTCAAGTGAGGAAGATGGCCTAGATCTGGAAGAGAAGTGTTGCAGCCTTAGATGTTGCTAGGGGTCGAGATGAAAAAGGTCGTTATCAATCTGGCAATCAAGAATAGATTTGGAAGAAACGGATTATCCTGTTTCTTTTCTCAAAGCTTTTTATTTGGACTCTACAAACAATCAAGA
>NC_088364.1:380923-430923 GCF_034508935.2 Berghia stephanieae
CCGTCATTGTCTATCTTTTGTAAAGACTATACTCACCCCCCTCGCCTCTTATTTCATGGCCACAGATGACATCACAAAACCATACTGCAAAGCCCACCCTCTTTTGTCTATAATACACACTAAAGCCGGCTAACTCACGATTGTTCAACTTGTCACGATTTCTTCTATGATGAAATTTAAACATGATATTTTGTTTGATTGATTTCTTGAATCACTCCGGAGTGAACTGTATATATATATATATATATATGTGTGTGTGTGTGTGTGTGTGTATGAGTGTATGTATGTGTTAAGTTATCATGTCTAATTATAATCTCTTTTAAAATGCTTGGTTATTGCATGTGTTGTGATGTCGATATTGGTGTGATAGATTTGTGGAGTGTGGGTGTGTTGTATTGTGATGTCCATGTTGGTGTGATAGATTTGTGGAGTGTGGGTGTGTTGTATTGTGATGTCGATATTGGTGTGATAGATTTGTGGAGTGTGGGTGTGTTGTATTGTGATGTCGATATTGGTGTGATAGCTTTGTGGAGTGTGGGTGTGTTGTATTGTGATGTCCATGTTGGTGTGATAGATTTGTGGAGTGTGGGTGTGTTGTATTGTGATGTCCATGTTGGTGTGATAGATTTGTGGAGTGTGGGTGTGTTGTATTGTGATGTCCATGTTGGTGTGATAGATTTGTGGAGTGTGGGTGTGTTGTATTGTGATGTCCATGTTGGTGTGATAGATTTGTGGAGTGTGGGTGTGTTGTATTGTGATGTCCATGTTGGTGTGATAGATTTGTGGAGTGTGGGTGTGTTGTATTGTGATGTCCATATTGGTGTGATAGATTTGTGGAGTGTGGGTGTGTTGTATTGTGATGTCCATATTGGTGTGATAGATTTGTGGAGTGTGGGTGTGTTGTATTGTGATGTCCATGTTGGTGTGATAGATTTGTGGAGTGTGGGTGTGTTGTATTGTGATGTCCATATTGGTATGATAGATTTGTGGACTCCCATAGTGGGCAGGGAGGTACTTACTGTGTCTTCTATAACCCTATCTGTTTTCCAATTGCTTTCTATCTTTGTGTTGGAATGAGATTACTTGGTTTTGTCCTGGTCCTGGCCAGATGCCCTGGCTGAGAGGGAAACAGTCAAATGTATGGTTATAGTTTTGGGAGATGATATTTTTTTCCTTGTAAATCATCTCTCTGTTATGCACTGTATTGTGTTTTCTTTATATTATATATGATTTGTAAAACATTTGAGTGTATTCCTCTTAGTGGGGACCTGTGCTTGTGTCTGGATGAGACTTTTAGTGTTCTCAAACTAAGTACTTTGATAGTGTGCTCTTGGAATCTATACCCGATTCTTATTTGAACCAATTCCCCTTTGCCTTACTTATTCTTGGATGCTTTAATTGTAATTCTAGAACTTTTTTACTATCCCATTTTCTTCCTTTTTACTGGCGATAATATAACCTTAGTGTGTTGCAAGCGCCGTAAAACCCTTAAAAACAGAAACAAATAAACAATAGATTTGTGGAGTATTGGTGTGTTGTGTTGTGATGGCCATATTGGTGTGATAGATTTTCTATAATTGTGGATTATACAGGCAGATTTGTGGAGTATGGGTGTGTTGTTGTATGCACTGCTCTGTGGTTACCTCCCCTTTGACGATGAGAATATTTCATCTTTGTACAGAAAAATAAAGGTATGTCATTTAATTTATTTACGTAGACTAGATCTGTCTTCATTCTGAAGGTGATAGACTTTGTACATAAATAGACTAGACTTTGTACATAAATAGACTAGACTTTTACATAAATAGACTAGACTTTTACATAGATAGACTAGACTTTGTACATAGATAGACTAGACTTTGTACATAGATAGACTAGATCTGTCTTCATTCTGAAGGTGATAGACTTTGTACATAGATAGACTAGACTTTGTACATAGATAGACTAGATCTGTCTTCATTCTGAAGGTGATAGACTTTGTACATAGATAGACTAGACTTTGTACATAGATAGACTAGATCTGTCTTCATTCTGAAGGTGATAGACTTTGTACTTAGATAGACAAGACTTTGTACATAGATAGACTAGATCTGTCTTCATTCTGAAGGTGATAGACTTTGTACATAGATAGACTAGACTTTGTACATATATAATAGACTATATCTGTCTTCATTCTGAAGGTGATAGAATTTGTAATTTAACATCTAGAAATCCACGGGAAAACTCAATTTCACTTGATGAGTCTTTGCTATAAACTTGTCCTCAAGAATGTGTTTATTTTTATTTTAAGTCATTTTGGTCATATGGCCAGAAGTATTACAAATTTATATTTATCTTCTGAGTTCTTATCTGATCAAAACCCAATTTATACTGATTTTGTTGTCCTCGTTATCAAAACCCAATTTATACTGATTTTGTTGTCCTCGTTATCAAAACCCAATTTATACTGATTTTGTTGTCCTCGTTATCAACATTCAATTTATATTGATTTTGTTGTCCTAGTTATCAACACTCAATTTATACTGATTTTTTTGTCCTCGTTATCAACACAATTGGTTTATCTTAAGTCTCTAACAACAAATGTCATCAGACAAAATGGTTTTATTTCTCAGGATAAAATATACTTTGTTAATTTGTTCAAATAAATGAATCATTAGACAAATATGATCTGGTATGATTCGTGTGGCTTTGTGATCTTGTGGATGGACACTCACCCATGACACTCTCTATTGGATAGGAAATTCCAGGCTTTGTGATCTTGTGGATGGACACTCTCCTATGACACTCTCCATTGGATTGGAAATTCCAGGCTTTGTGATCTTGTGGATGGACACTCTCCCATGACACTCCCCATTGGATTGGAAATTCCAGGCTTTGTGATCTTGTGGATGGACACTCTCCATTGGATTGGAAATTCCAGGCTTTGTGATCTTGTGGATGGACACTCGCCTATGACACTCTCCATTGGATTGGAAATTCCAGGCTTTGTGATCTTGTGGATGGACACTCGCCTATGACACTCTCCATTGGATTGGAAATTCCAGGCTTTGTGATCTTGTGGTAGGACACTCTCCTATGACACTCTCCATTGGATTGGAAATTCCAGGCTTTGTGATCTTGTGGATGGACACTCACCCATGACACTCTCCATTGGATTGGAAATTCCAGGCTTTGTGATCTTGTGGATGGACACTCTCCATTGGATTGGAAATTCCAGGCTTTGTGATCTTGTGGATGGACACTCTCCATTGGATTGGAAATTCCAGGCTTTGTGATCTTGTGGATGGACACTTGCCTATGACACTCTCCATTGGATTGGAAATTCCAGGCTTTGTGATCTTGTGGATGGACACTCGCCTATGACACTCTCCATTGGATTGGAAATTCCAGGCTTTGTGATCTTGTGGTAGGACACTCTCCATTGGATTGGAAATTCCAGGCTTTGTGATCTTGTGGATGGACACTCGCCTATGACACTCTCCATTGGATTGGAAATTCCAGGCTTTGTGATCTTGTGGATGGACACTCGCCTGTGACACTCTCCATTGGATTGGAAATTCCAGGCTTTGTGATCTTGTGGATGGACACTCGCCTATGACACTCTCCATTCGATTGGAAATTCCAGGCTTTGTGATCTTGTGGATGGACACTCGCCTATGACACTCTCCATTGGATTGGAAATTCCAGGCTTTGCGATCTTGTGGTAGGACACTTTCCTTTGGATCAGAAGGTCCAGGGTTTGAGTCCTGTTCTGAGCGGTGCATAGTGGAGTCCTTGGCAAAGGCTCTTTACTTAATTCTCACCGTACTCAGCTGTGAAATGAGTACCTGGTCGTTAACAGCGTTGTCTTTGTCCAAAAATTGTAAAATCACCTAACAGGCATCATGTCTTGTCCTACATTTTAATTGTTGCTGTTGGCTAGGGACCCTTTGTTAAACACTTTGAGAACGTTTCGTGGATATTGCGCTCACAGCCGTTTACTGCTTTCAACTTAGTTCGACAGGTAAATTTTGCCGGACACTAGTTTATAAGAGACGACCAGTCACGGCCTGTGCCGAAAGGAAGGCTGAGCAATTTGGCTTATTTTGATACTTTTATTTGATATTATTTTATAGATTATTTGAGATTAGATTTTAAAGGAAATAGCCCTAAAAATGGGTCAGAAATTTTAATTACTGCAAACCATATAATCAATTATTACATAGTTATTCAAGTTTAAACAAATTATTGAGAAATACTGCAATAATCGTCAATATTCACAGAGTAGAAATATATAATTAAAGTCATTTTGTAATGAAGCATTGTTGATATAACCCCTTACCTGTACAGCAAAATCCTTTTTTGATAACAATTTTAAAAAGCGTGATCACTGTATTGTCGGGGTTTGTTGATCAATTGGTTAAAATGAACTGGTTTTAGTAATGGCAATTGACAATTCTGAGTTAAAGATATGTTATATGCATTCCTCTTAAGTTTGTATCGATCAGAACTATGTAATAATAATAATAATAATAATAATAATAATAATAATAATAATAATAATAATAATAATGATAATAATAATAATAATAATAATAATAATAATAATAATAATAATAATAATAATAATAATAATAATAATAATGATGATGATGATAATGATGATGATAATAATGATCATTTTTATGATAATAATATAGTGGCTATCACCTAAATGCCTGGTAATTTGGTCACACGCAATTTTTTCTCTTTAAAATATTATTCTAAATGCCCGTAAAAAAAAAATTGGAATTCGCCTATAATATGTCCACTCTGAAAGAAAGGAAAAAAAAGAAAAAAGAAAGAAAGAAAAAAGAATTTTACTGATCATTTGCGGCCAAAGAATTGACTCATCACCTGTTTCCGAGAGTTTTATTTTACTTCCCAACGCCCCAAATTACTATCAATTCATTTCATATCATTTACTCCTCCCCACTCCACGCTCTCTGGCAATTTCCTTCCATGGAGTGTCCAATCAGCTTTTTACAATTGCCCATTTTCAATTGGCTGCTGAATAAGGACAATTCTAATTTCAATTGTCCACCAGTCGGTCATCAGCAAAGTCAGGAAAGCCCCTCCTACTCAAATCACACATACCCACGAATATTATAGGCCTTGTAGCCCAGTCACTGGTCTTTGATGTTACACAACCATCCGCCAGCTTTGATCACATCGCTGTTGATGTCACTCAGTATCTATCTTCTTCTCTCAACCCCGTTGACTGTACCACTAATCAACATAAAAGAATATCGCAATGAGGTGTGAATTGTGTGAAGGTGTGAACACGGTATGGCGTCGCAGTTCATACAGAAATCATGAGAGATTGAACTCAGGTGGTCAAATGAAAATTGTTTCATGGTAAAATATTGTTAAAATTAGTTTGACACCAACACACACACTCTCTCTCTCTCTCTCTCTCTCTCTCTCTCTCTTCTCTCTCTATGAGTGTGTGTGTACGTCGATATATAACCCTCGATACAATGTTGTAGAAGTTAAATAATCATAATTATACTTGAAATGTTTATATATAGCTCCTTTCATCAAAAAGTTGAGCACTATTATTACATGGTTTTTGTTTATATATATATATATATATATATATATATATATATATATATATATATATATATATATATATATATATATATATATATATATATATATATATATATATATATATATATATGCAGGAAATATACAGTATGTATTTACACATCAATTGTGCAAAGACTTTTCATTACAAATTATTGAAAAAAATACCATATTAAAGGTAGATTATTACTCTTATGTTCCCCACTATGGGTTAGGGTAACAAAACTAAGTAAATATAATTTTTTAATATTATATTAAATTAAAATATTTTTCATGTTGATTTTTTAAAAGAGAAATATAGATTGTTCAAGGAAGAGTAAAGTACACTCGCCATTTCTTGATATCAATGAAAATAATTGTGTCTTAAAGGTGAAAATGTGGCTGTTCTATCTATCCATATAAAATAGAAAAACAAAGAAGTGTACGGTCAACAATTGCAGTGTAAAAATCAATGATTTTGTGAAAATTGTCCTATTTCCTGGCTGACAACGAAACCCAAGCGATGATTCTATCTGCAGGGATAAATTATGGCCATTCTTCATATTCTGGACATCTGTTATGACCACATGATGGTCTCCCTGTCATTGACGGTGGGTCGTTTGCATTGGGGGTGAGTGGTGAGAAAACTAAAGTGAAAGATTTCTAATGAAATATACGGCTGTGCGCTGTTCAAATGCTCTAGTTTTTGGTGGACACAACTATAAGGACAACCCAATTTCTGGGACAAATTTTGGGACAGATTTCCCACAGTGCAATTTTGCTGACATCTTTTTAAAAATTAAAAAAATTAAAAGTAACAATAAAGTTTGTGACGTCAAAAAACAGAACCAACAAAAAATAAAATTAACGAGTCTTATTTCGTTCCTTGAAAAAATCAGTTTTTATTCCTCTCTGAACACCGACTTAAAAAAAAAAGAAACTTTTTATTTGTCGCATGAAAGACTAAACAACTGTAGTCAGCTAGTCACTACTACAACCACCATCATGTCATCATCCCTACCACCACCACTACTACTACAATAACCACTACCATATCACCACCCTACCACCACCACCACTACTATTACTACAACCACACCATCATATCATCATCCCTACCACCACTACTACTACAATAACCACTACCATATCACCACCCTACCACCACTACTATTACTACAACCACACCATCATATCACCATCCCTACCACCCCACATCACCATCCCTAATACAACTACTACCACCACATCACCATTTCAGATCTTGAAAAATCATCTTGGGGACAGGTGGTTACCTGGTCCAAATCCCTCAGTTGAGTCAATGGGAAAGGCGTTTTACTCACATTCTCCCACCACATTTAGTTGTAAGATGAGTACCTGTCTGGTAAAAGCATTGTCTCTGATGGTAAAAAGTGCCTTCCAGGCATCTGAAAAGTGTGAATGAACCAGTGCCAGACTAGGCAGTAAGAAAAGTTCAAGAAAAGAAATCAGCTATCTCCATAATTTGTCTTACACTTACAGCCATCGTGTTTAGTGTGGATGCAGCTTTAGGAGCCTCAGAAAATTATTTAAGCGCATTGATTGAATGTATAAAAGCTCGGATGTTGGTTTTTTTTAGGTTTGTGTGTGTGTGTGTGTGTGTGTGTGTGTGTGTGTGTGTGTGTGTGTGTGTAGCTGTAAGGTGTTTGAATATTTCCATAGCCTAAATTAAGTCAGAGGGTTGTAGTAACTGTAGTTGTTGATCAGATAACGTCTGCGGTGTTGGCTTAGGGAAAGGCATTTTACACTTTTCTCTGTCTACCCAACAATTATTGGGTTGCTGGGCTGGATCTTGTGGAAAGTACAGTGGGATAGACTGGCTGCTTATCTAAAGGGTAGCAAGCATTTTATTACTAATGACAGGATAAACTACAGCTACATCAGCTTTATGAGTCTATGAATTCCGTTTGGTGCATTTTGACAGTTTCACCATTTTCTGTATGCTTGACATTTTGAAATGTGTTGCTTGCTTATTACAGAGTGGAATCTACCAAACCCCTGAGTGGCTGAGTGAGGACAGCAGAGACATGATAGCCTGTCTCTTACAGACAGACCCAGTCAGACGTATCACCATTAACCAGTTGCTGGACCACCCATGGCTGATGAAGGGCTTTGATGAACCCATACAGTGGGAAACCAAATATCAGGTATTTATTATTAAATTTCCTCTCTTGTATCAGTTACATCCTCTTGATGTGTGATACCAATGGTGTCCTCTTATACCAATGTGATGAGTTTCAATATGATGTTGATTTCCTCTCTTGTATCAGTTACATCCTCTTGATGTGTGATACCAATGGTGTCCTCTTATACCAATGTGATGAGTTTCAATATGATGTTGATTTCCTCTCTTGTACCAGTTACATCCTCTTGATGTGTGATACCAATGGTGTCCTCTTATACCAATGTGATGAGTTTCAACATGATGTTGATCGATCTGTCATCATCATTATCATCATCATCATCATCATCATCATCATCATCATCATCATCATCATCATCATCATCATCATCATCATCATCATCATCATCATCACCATCATCATCATCATTATCATCACAAAAATAAAACAATTATGAATGTTATTATAGGGTAGGGTGTTCCAATTTGGACATTGTTTCAATTCGGACACCCACCGTTATTTG
The DNA here is from genome assembly GCF_034508935.2 of Berghia stephanieae. NCBI lineage: Eukaryota > Metazoa > Mollusca > Gastropoda > Nudibranchia > Aeolidiidae > Berghia > Berghia stephanieae. The sequence continues at coordinate 389,198 of NC_088364.1, forward strand.
ACAAACCTGCCAACCCTTCCCTTTTGGCGGAGTCATTCCTATTTCCACAATTCCGCTATTGTCTCTAAAATTCCCATTTCAATTAATGATGGTGGGTCAGAAGAAAAATAATTGAGGGGGGGGGGGGGGGGGGGGGGGATTTTAAAAAAATGAATACCAAAAGGGAGTGAAGTAGGAAAATTTATTGCTTTTCTTTCCCGCTTTCCCCATTCCATTACTTAATACATGTAATCATATGTAGTTTTGCCAGCTGTGGCTGAATGCTGTCTTTATGTGTTTAGTGGTGAAGTTGGTGGTCATTTTGTTAAGAAATTCCAATTTTTTGTCTCCAATTCCTATTTTCTGACCTTCGGATTCCACTTGTGGAATATGAAGGGTTGGCAGCTCTGATTTTAACGCCAACATTTAATAAGAATTATGACATAGAGCTGGGTTCTGATTTACCACAGCCAGATATAAATGCATGATAAATGTGAGCCAATTTTAATCCTTTTCTATTTCATCTAATTTAATCAATTGTTTCTTAAAATCCTTGTCTCGCTCAGAAGATCGTGTACAAGTTACTCCCATTTTCAAGGTATCTTACAGTCGAAGTAGTAATATAAGGCAGCAACATTTGCAATATAGATTGGCATAATTTAAAAGGATTTTTCTCATTTTGTTTTTAAATTTGTGGGGTCAAGGTCAAACATTATCTGGAACCAAAAACTAAGTATCTATGTCTCTTTTCTCGATTTATTTATTAAAACAGATCTTGAAAACCCTTGCCACCAAATGACCCAGTTGTTCCAATTCAGACACCCAGTTGTTCCAATTCAGACACCTAGTTTTTCCAATTCAGACACCTAGTTGTTCCAATTCAGATAACCAGTTGTTGCAATTCAAACAGGACTTTTTCGATTTGCTTTGTTTTGTCCTTGTTGTTTATTTGTTTTCAATTTTAATTCTAAAAGATTTTATTAACTAATTTGAAGATTCTTTGGAATATAATATTGAATATTAGAGTGAAGTCTCCTCTCGTCCTACAGCATCCCATGTCGTAAAATACTTACAATTACGTCAAACATTCTTGAAAATGGTCTAATCAGGGATGCCACTTTTCCGGTTTTAGCCGGAAATCCGTTTTTTTTTTTTACCACCAGCCGGTTTTAATCCGGAACTTCCGTTTTTTGTCCGTCGTCACTATTCAAAAAAAATAATTTTTTTTTTAAAGAAGAAGAAAAAAATCGCGATGGAGATTTGAGCCGAAACTTTTTCGCCGGGTGAATAATTTGGGCTGTCACCGCCGGTCGAATATTTGGGCACCTAAATGGTAGTTTATCTACGCCCATCCCCATCACAATTCCTCCTTTTTAAAAAATTTTTTTGATAAATAAATAGTGATTTTGAGAATTTCTCAGAAATTTTCCGCTGAATTTGCCGTGTCAAACATTTCCCTCAAAACCACAAAATCACCATTATGTCTTATATCATATTTTGACACCTGTGCAATAGTCTCGTGAAATTTAGTGACGGTCCCGTTTTTATGACGTCGGGCCAGACTGAATGGCGGCACCAGATGTCACAATTGACACAGACGACCAGTGGTGTACTTTTATTAGCTAGTTGATGGTTAAAGGGGAAGAGGAGGGACAAATCTCTCTCTCTCTCTCTTCTCTCTCTCTCTCTCTCTCTCTCTCTCTCTCTCTCTCTCTCTCTCTCTCTCTCTTTTCCTCTTTCCTTGACTTTCTTCCCATTTCTCTTTTCTTTTTTTTTTTTTTCGATATAGAATTCCTAACATCAGTTCATAAATTATTCTGGTAGAGAAGTCTCTCCTCTCTCTCTCTCTCTCTCTCTCTCTCTCTCTCTCTCTCTCTCTCTCTCTCTCTCTCTCGCAACCATCCATTAAATCTTTACAAAAACTAAATTTATGTTTAATGATAAGAATGGATTTCTACTAGTAATAGTAATATATTACATAATACCAATACAAAACTATGTTCCTGTTATTTTTACACTTTGCTTGCGTTTGACCGATGGACGGAGACACTTTCCTCCTTTTTGACAAATTGCTATTATTATCACTGAAAAAAAAAACACTCACCAAAACCACTACATCATCTCAACCACCACTACTATTACAACCACCACCACATCATCATCCCTACCAACACTACTACTACAAATAACACCACATCATCCCTACCACTAGTACTACTACAACTACCACCACATCGTCATTCCTACCACAACCATTACAACCACCACCACACAATTATCTCTAAAAGACCACCACTACTTCAACCACCACCACATCATCATCCCTACCACCACTACAACTACAACCACCATCACATCATCATCTCTAAGACTACTACTACTACTACTACTACTACTACTACTACTACTACTACTACAATCACCACCACATTATCATCCCTACCACCACTACCACATCATCCCTACCACCACTCCTACTACAACCACCACCACACCATCATCCCTACCATCACTACTGCTACAACTACAACCACATCATCAACCCTACTACCAGTACTACAACCACCACCACACCATCATCCCTACCACCACTACTACTACAAATAACACCACATCATCCCTACTACCACTACTACTACAACCATCAACACATCATCATCCCTACTACAACCACCAAATGCAATTACACTTTCAACTTTTGAAATGCTCCGAGTCGTGTCAGAAATTGCTGCGAGACAAATTTTGGATCGCATCTCAGTGAATTTGAGTGAAGTTTAAATGTATAGGTTATGGTTGCATGGGTGGGTCATGATCTTCACAATGCAAAATTTTCTCCTTTTATGTGACCAGTCATTCTCACCCCTGATAGCTATTGATATTGATTTGTCTATATTTTGTTTTCAGCACCTTATTTTATCAATTTGAAAACTGTTAACTCTCCTTTCTTTTGTGTGTTATTTGCTCTCAATTGAAATAATAAGTACTGAACCAATATTCCAATTTGATATTTTTCAAATCCCTACAAAGCCCTTGACGTTAATTTGTATATCGTCCGCGCAAGTTTTCAGGCTTTTTTAAATTTGCCTGGTGGCATCCCTGTCTAATCAATATTTTTGCATATTCATTAATCCTTTTCCATTCCTTTTAACACTAAAATAAAGAAACTGGTTTTTTATTTGATTATCATATCAATCCAACCTAATCTCCTTTGACATCCATCTTAGCTCAAACTTAGAAAAGTTAGGTGCATTTGTCTCCCTTGTCAAAGGGGTGTCTGAATTGGCACAACAGGGTGTTAGAATTGGAACAACGGTGTCCGAATTTGGACAAGTGACTAGATCCCATAAATCAAGGCCAAACACACAAAGTCTGATTAATGGACAAGTATTTGAACCTAAAATATTGGCCTAATGGTGTTTGCAACACATGCACTAGTTATTCATTTGCACTAGTTGACAATTACTCACAGTGTGTGGCCTTTAGAAGTCTCACATCATCATCCTCACTACCACAACTACAACAACCACCAACATCACTCATCCTCACTACAACAACTACAACAACCACCAACATCACTCATCCTCACTACCACAACTACAACAAACACCAACATCACTCATCCTCACTACCACCGGTGCGTACTACATCACTCCCATTCGTTAGGTTTTTGGAGCTTTACTTAATTTAAAATAAGGAAACTTTGGGATTGTATTTGGCATTGTGTTTATATTATCATAATATAATTCTAATCAGTTATCTATTCATAACTATACAATATGTAAACACAAGGCGAAATACCATCCCAATTCCCTTTTCTTGTGTGCGGAAATTCCTCTTTTGACATTGAAATTCCTACGAGTGGTGTCTGAAATTCCTGTGAGCCAAATTTAAAGTCTCTGCAAGACACTGTAAGGCTGATTCATTGAGCATCATTGTCATTATTAGTGCAGATATTCTCAATATTTTTTATATGTTTGATTTCATATCTGACCTTGATAAAGAGTTTTCTATGGTATCCCAGAAATCATTGGATAGTGACTGTATCACAGAGCTGGCAGTGCATTATGGGATGTCACGGACACAGATGGAGGAGGAAGTAAAAACAGTGAGTATACATAACCAGTCATCTTATGTAGTAGTTTATGGAAATTGATCAGATGTGTGAGTTATTGGGGGACCTCTCTCAACTTTATTTCCCCTCATCCCCTTATATCTGGAAATCCCATGTTCTTGAATGAGGCCATTTAGTTTTGCCCCAGCTCTGCCTTGCAATCTTTCTGAGAGAGAGAGAGACAGTGAGATGGTTGTATTTTTTAATGGATTTTATGTAAGTAGAAGAATCAAACTATATAACGTCAAATGTTTTCTCTGTTTCATATTTTGTTTCAGTGGAAGTACGACTACACGACAGCAACTTATTTCCTTTTAAGGGAGAAGAAAATGAATGGCAAACCTGTCAGGCTGATGGTCAGGCCTCCGGCACGAAATGACAGATCCAGGGTACATCTCTATGTCTTCCTTCTTCTGCTCCTATTTCTCTTCATACTCTTCCTCCTCCTCCTCCTCCTCCTCCTCCTCCTCCTCCTCCTCCTCCTCCTCCTCCTCCTCCTCCTCCTCTTCTTCTTCTACTCCTCCTATTCAGTTTATCAGTAATGTGAATTCCTCCATGACCAGTTTCTATAAAAACCATCAGTGTAAATATGTGGATGTTTCACTTTTGTCAGGATTGGAATTGCAATGTTTTACTTTCGACACTCGTTCATTTTTCTTTTTATAGTATCAGGAAAACACAGAAAACACACACGCACAGGACTGGGTCACTTGATGACAGCAATTGGGGTTTTTAAGATATGATTAATGAGAGAGAGAGAAAGAGAGAGAGAGAGAGAGAGAGAGAGAGAGAGAGAGAGAGAGAGAGAGAGAGAGAGAGAGAGAGAGAGAGAGAGAGAGAGAGAGAGAGAGAGAGAGAGAGAGAGATTGCATATAGGTTATACTTTAGCTGAGGAGTCCACACAATGACCTGAGTGGGGTCACAGGGTCAAACTACCTTTCGACACATGGTGAGCGATAAGCCTGATATATACAAGAGAGGCTGTTTTATAATAATTCCTAAATAAATTGAAATCTAAGCTACTTGTTTCTGATGACTGCATATTATGATAATAAATGTTTCTCCTTTATGGACATACAATTTTTATGTTGCCATGGTATGATTATATTAAATGAGTATGATAATCATATGCTCTATTTTGATTATATTTCCAAGTATATATACCCCTAAAAAAACAGGAAATTGCAAGAAATCTTATTAACAATCTCTATAAGATTTTGGCACATAACAGACATAAAAACTAACAACTCATCCTGAAAGTTTCGCAGTTTTGACTGTCCAAATAAGCTACGTGACATCTGTATTTCATTAGCTCTTGGTCAGTTTAGTTTCTAACCGTCACTACCTTCTGTTGTGATAATGATTTATCCAGACGATGATAGTCGGGTACAATAATTTAATAACCCTCCCCAATGACCACTATCAACAATCTTGTTTTATACCTACAATGTCCACAAGGTACTAATGATAAACAGTAAACTTGTACTAACAGTTATATATTTATATTTATTTATATATATAATAGTAGTAGTAGTAGCATGTACAGTACTAAGTTCAGTGGTATTACACACTGGTAAAGCTATAGTTCTAAATACACACTCTAGTTATCTGATGGTACACATTCCTTTACTTTCCTCTGTCTGACTTGAGGAATGTTTATTTGTAAACGAGGAGAGACTTGGAGAATATGGGATTCCAGGATAGTTTTCATTTTCCTTTCCTCATGTCATGTCCTCTTGTCGAGTTTATGAATAGTGGAATGAATTAAGTCCCCACCCTGCTCCCCCATTAATCCAAGTCCAACCTGATATTGTTCTATGGAGGGAAGGCAGTGATACTCCAAAATATGCTGCTTTTGTATTCTTGCATATTTATAATAATGTCTGTATGTATTGTCAATGTAGTCTTTGATGCCTGTAATGGATGTGTGTGAGATAGGATGTGTGTGAGACAGGGCACCGTGTTCCATTGAATATGCAGCATGAAGCGAGTCAAATCTTACTTTGATTTTATGAGCTTTATCCACGATGAATGGGTCGTTTGTCCACTCGCGGGTTGTTGAAATGATTGAAGTTGTAATATGATGGAACCCATATTCTGTCCAGAGATGTTTTGAATCATTCACAGTTGAACCCATATTTGTATACATAGTTTGACTCATTTTATGCTTAATCATTTGTATTTTAAAACTACACTTGTAACACAAAGTAGTTGAGTGTTTGTCTTGAATGTCTTTGGATAGGGTTTATATTAAACATTAAAAATAAATCCTCTTTATAAGTTTCACATAACGCATGCTTGTTTCTTGATGTTCTTATCTTTTACTGGCAATGAATGACGACAACAAATCCTACATAGTTCGTTTACACATGAAATATGACACTCAAATTATGTGTGAGCCATTTTCATTCTAAGTTGTCAGTAATCTGTGACAAATTTTAACATTTCCTGTGATACGAAAAAATAAGAAAATAATAGCCTTCTAAACATTGTACTTTTTTTTTAATACTCAAAATTTTGACATTTTGATGGTATAGTATTAAAGTACTGTTTGATGATATAGTATTAAAGTACTGTTTGATGATATAGTATTAAAGTACTGTTTGATGGTATAGTATTAAAGTACTGTTTGATGGTATAGTATTAAAGTACTGTTTGATGGTATAGTATTAAAGTACTGTTTGATGGTAAAAAGTACTGTTTGATGGTATAGTATTAAAGTACTGTTTGATGGTAAAGTATTAAAGTACTGTTTGATGGTATAGTATTAAAGTACTGTTTGATGGTATAGTATTAAAGTACTGTTTGATGGTATAGTATTAAAGTACTGTTTGATGGTATAGTATTAAAGTACTGTTTGATGGTATAGTATTAAAGTACTGTTTGATGGTATAGTTTTAAAGTACTCTTTGATGGTATAGTATTAAAGTACTGTTTGATGGTAAAGTATTAAAGTACTGTTTGATGGTATAGTATTAAAGTACTGTTTGATGGTATAGTATTAAAGTACTGAAACCCACAAAGTATTATAGAGATTGTAAGATAAATATTTACTTATAAAAATTAATTAAAAGTTCACTCACTTCTAAAAAGCTCACGTTGCACCATCCATTTTAAACAATAAATATAAACTTTTCCACAACACACATATTCTTCAGAACAATACAACAGACAGTAATATGATTTATTCTCCAACATGTTGTGGATTTTTTTTCACATAGGTTTAACATTGACGAAGGAATGATGCTGAGAACATATGAAATTAATGCTTATTGTACTCAGTCATGGCTCCCGCTCACCCGGTCAGCTTGACCAAGCAGAACATTGTCCAAACACTACCCGTGCAATGACTCGTAACCACTCAGCTAAGATTCAGGGTTTGTGGCCAAATATGCAACTGTGATAGAGAAAGAGTGAGAGAGAGAGAAAGAGAGAGAGAGAGAGAGAGAGAGAGAGACCAACAATAATCCATATTTATTTTCTGGAACTTTTCAGTCACGTCATTTTGGGTCAGAAGAAGACTTTGATGGAATTGACCTTGAGGGGTCACCATTTGTGTTGACCCCTAGATGTGCCCCAGACGGAGTGGCTGCATCCCAATCACAACAAAGACGTGGGAGAGTTCGAGAGAGGCTGGATTTTACCAACATGGTAGACACAACACCGAAGAGGAATACATGCAAAGTCCCAAGCTCTCCTGTAATGGAGAACAAAGAAAACAAACCCCAGCAACATTCAACACAAAACAGCACTCCAGACTCTAGAAAATCGACAAATGTTACACCCAGAAAAAATAAAGATTACACTCTGAACACACCAACCAAAAGTGAACGGCCACACAATGTGGATACCAAATTTGTAACATATCGAAGCAAGGAATCTGGAAATGAACCCAAAGTTTGCAGGGTAAGGAGTGCAGAGAAAAATCACACCACTCCTGTACCTAGCAAAACGGTAATGCCACTAAAAGTAAACCAAAAGAAACACCAATCTGGCATGTCTCACACCCCGACCAAGACTCCAAGCAAGGCAGCCCAGACCACAACCACCACTACCATGCCTAAACATTCATACAAGTTCAAAGTGCCAGAACCTCCAAAGAAGGTTGCCAAGACCCCAAAGGGCAAGGGGCCAAGTCAGTCCCCACAGGTGACAAAACAGTCCCAGGTCACATCCTTGGATGATTCATGTAAGTTTAACAGTTTTAACATTACACACAGCTTTCTTTTTACACATTTATGGAAATCTTGGGTTTCAAAAATTATCAACTGATCACAGATGTAATTTTAATCCTTAAATGTCGTCAACGTCCTGCATAACCTTTGTGAGCAGACTGTTGTTATATCAGCCACTAGACTTTGTTATGAATACAATCTATTTATCTACATATGTCACCAAACAGTTCTCTGATTTTGGTAGGACAGAGTAAGGGGTTTTGGGTTTGAATTGAAGATTTAAACCTAGGATATTTTGTCTTTATTATCTTCTGCCTTGTTCTTGACACAAACATACCTTTTCTTTTAAACCCAGGCCAACTTATCAAATGACCCTTTTAATCAGTAACAATTAGATTAGACACAAACATACATTTTCTTTTAAACCCAGGCCAACTTATCAAATGACCCTTTTAATCAGTAACAATTAGATGAGACACAAACATACCTTGTCTTTTAAACCCAGGCCAACTTATTAAATGACCCTTTTAATCAGTAACAATTAGATTAGACACAAACATACATTTTCTTTTAAACCCAGGCCAACTTATCAAATGACCCTTTTAATCAGTAACAATTAGATTAGACACAAACATACCTTTTCTTTTAAACCCAGGCCAACTTATCAAAAATATAGCTCCCAGGTACCCCTATAAAATTGGATTTAGCTTGAATTTTCTTCTCATATTTAAGGATTCAGTCAGACTGCCAATTTTTGTCTTTCATTATTATTGCTGTCAAAACTGAAGTTTTGAAATAGAGATGTCTGCTGACCATTTAAAAATGGTCCAAAATGCCAGCACTTCAAAGTATTTTTTATTTTTTATTGAAAGATTGAAAGTCATTCAAATTCTGTGTAAATAATATTGTACCATAATACGTCTGTCTCTATATTTATATTTTGTTTTTATATATTGGACCATACAGGCCTGTAAATCTTCCGACTATTGTCGGATTTCCGACAGTACGATTTTGCTCTATAAGTGCTAATATTTAAAAAAAAAAAATAATAGTAAAAATAAGATTTGTAACATCAAAGAAAAGAACCAATAAAAAAGAAAATAAATTACTTTTATTTCGTTCCTCGAAAAAAATCAGATTTTATTCCGTTTCGAACACCAGCTTAAAAAAAAACAAGAAAACTTTTTATTTGTCACATCAAAAACAAAACAAAACTAGGCTGTCTATCAGTTAGCTATAATATTATCATGCCACCTACACGCTCCGCTAGACGTGGATGTATTCACTGTCTGGCTACTGCCACAGCCAGCGAGAGAGGGTCACGAAGCACAGATTATCTATGTCGCGAAGTTCGCGCGAGTCGTTGAACACACACCTAGTCAATAAATAACGCACGCACAGAAGTGTGTCGGAGCTTCTCGGACCAGAAGGTTTCTCTCTATTTTGCTACCAACACACATGCATTTCTCCGCGTCTTATTTCTTTTTCCCAATGATTTATTGGTTCCGTCTGGATGTGGGATGGAAAAATAATAATGTGAAATAATTATTTTTCTTCAAAATATATATTCTTCTTCGAAGGCTCTCACACGACCGCACCACCTCCTCCTCCTCTTCTTCTTCTTCTTCTTCTTCTTCTTCTTCTTCTTCTTCTTCTTCTTCTTCTTCTTCTTCTTCTTCTTCTTCTTCTTCTTCTTCTTCTTCTTCTTCTTCTTCTTCTTCTTCTTTAAGAATTAATAAAAAAAACCCCGAAAGAATCAGCGTAAACATTTAACACAAACAAACAGGAGCAAAGATACACAGCTTCCCGTGTCAAGCACTGTCTAGATACACATCCTTCAAAAGGGTAGGAATTGTTCTCTTCCTTTCATTTTACAACTAACTCAGACCTGGGCCCTCAAATAATTGGGATTTTTCTTTTGGTACCATAAAATAAGGACCTCATTATAAATAAGTAGGTGAAAGTGACATGATTTGACTAGTCGTCTGTATTGTGTTTATTTATTAATCCATATTTTTGTCCTGTTGTGTCTATTTTCGCGTGTTCAAAAAGTTCCGACAATTTTTTCACCAACCATTTACAGGCCTGACCATAGTATGACTGTCACTATATTTATATTTTGTTTTTATATATTGGACCATAGTATGAAACAAACATGAATGGGGAGTTCAATTGTGAATAACTTAATGCACTTTGACTTAGCCACCTTTTAAAAAAAAATCTCACTTCATCAACTTCCTATCTCCATTGTTACAGGTGTCAAAGATCGCTGTGATATGAACAACACATTTTCACCATCTCGTTCTTACGACTCTCAGCTGAACAATCTGGTGACAGATGTCAATACGCCCATCGGAGATGTCACCAAGTGAGTTGGATACCAGATAGTTCTATGTGCCACTCTCTTCATATTGAGAGAGTGGATTTTTACATCATTTTTAATTCACAAGTTGGCTATCCAAGCATTGTGGAGGATCTATGCAAAGATTTAATGAAGATGAGTGGGATAAATATGATCTCTAAATGCACGAGTATTGTAGCCATATTGTGTTTCAAAATAGTATTCTAAATAACAAATTGAATAGTGATTCCCACTGTATTGATATCTAAATACACAAGTGTTGTCTAAATAACAAATTGAATAGTGATTCCCACTGTATTGATATCTAAATACACAAGTGTTGTTTAAATAACAAATTGAATAGTGATCCCCGTGTATTGATATCTAAATACACAAGTGTTGTCTAAATAACAAATTGAATAGTGATTCCCACTGTATTGATATCTAAATACACAAGTGTTGTCTAAATAACAAATTGAATAGTGATCCCCGTTGTATTGATATCTAAATACACAAGTGTTGTCTAAATAACAAATTGAATAGTGATTCCCACTGTATTGATATCTAAATACACAAGTGTTGTCTAAATAACAAATTGAATAGTGATTCCCACTGTATTGATATCTAAATACACAAGTGTTGTCTAAATAACAAATTGAATAGTGATCCCCGTTGTATTGATATCTAAATAGACAAGTGTTGTCTAAATAACAAATTGAATAGTGATCCCCGTTGTATTGATATCTAAATAGACAAGTGTTGTCTAAATAACAAATTGAATAGTGATTCCCACTGTATTGATATCTAAATACACAAGTGTTGTCTAAATAACAAATTGAATAGTGATTCCCACTGTATTGATATCTAAATACACAAGTGTTGTCTAAATAACAAATTGAATAGTGATTCCCACTGTATTGATATCTAAATACACAAGTGTTGTCTAAATAACAAATTGAATAGTGATTCCCACTGTATTGATATCTAAATACACAAGTGTTGTCTAAATAACAAATTGAATAGTGATTCCCACTGTATTGATATCTAAATACACAAGTGTTGTCTAAATAACAAATTGAATAGTGATTCCCACTGTATTGATATCTAAATACACAAGTGTTGTCTAAATAACAAATTGAATAGTGATCCCCGTTGTATTGATATCTAAATACACAAGTGTTGTCTAAATAACAAATTGAATAGTGTTTCCCCGTTGTATTGATATCTAAATACACAAGTGTTGTCTAAATAACAAATTGAATAGTGATTCCCACTGTATTGATATCTAAATACACAAGTGTTGTCTAAATAACAAATTGAATAGTGATCCCCGTGTATTGATATCTAAATACACAAGTGTTGTCTAAATAACAAATTGAATAGTGATTCCCACTGTATTGATATCTAAATACACAAGTGTTGTCTAAATAACAAATTGAATAGTGATCCCCTGTATTGATATCTAAATACACAAGTGTTGTCTAAATAACAAATTGAATAGTGATCCCACTGTATTGATATCTAAATACACAAGTGTTGTCTAAATAACAAATTGAATAGTGATCCCCTTGTATTGATATCTAAATACACAAGTGTTGTCTAAATAACAAATTGAATAGTGATTCCCACTGTATTGATATCTAAATACACAAGTGTTGTCTAAATAACAAATTGAATAGTGATTCCCACTGTATTGATATCTAAATACACAAGTGTTGTCTAAATAACAAATTGAATAGTGATTCCCACTGTATTGATATCTAAATACACAAGTGTTGTCTAAATAACAAATTGAATAGTGATTCCCACTGTATTGATATCTAAATACACAAGTGTTGTCTAAATAACAAATTGAATAGTGATCCCACTGTATTGATATCTAAATACACAAGTGTTTTCTAAATAACAAATTGAATAGTGATTCCCACTGTATTGATATCTAAATACACAAGTGTTGTCTAAATAACAAATTGAATAGTGATTCCCACTGTATTGATATCTAAATACACAAGTGTTGTCTAAATAACAAATTGAATAGTGATCCCCGTTGTATTGATATCTAAATACACAAGTGTTGTCTAAATAACAAATTGAATAGTGATTCCCACTTGTATTGATATCTAAATACACAAGTGTTGTCTAAATAACAAATTGAATAGTGATTCCCACTGTATTGATATCTAAATACACAAGTGTTGTCTAAATAACAAATTGAATAGTGATTCCCACTGTATTGATATCTAAATACACAAGTGTTGTCTAAATAACAAATTGAATAGTGATCCCACTGTATTGATATCTAAATACACAAGTGTTGTCTAAATAACAAATTGAATAGTGATTCCCACTGTATTGATATCTAAATACACAAGTGTTGTCTAAATAACAAATTGAATAGTGATCCCCTGTATTGATATCTAAATACACAAGTGTTGTCTAAATAACAAATTGAATAGTGATCCCCGTTGTATTGATATCTAAATACACAAGTGTTGTCTAAATAACAAATTGAATAGTGATCCCCGTTGTATTGATATCTAAATACACAAGTGTTGTCTAAATAACAAATTGAATAGTGATCCCCTGTATTGATATCTAAATACACAAGTGTTGTCTAAATAACAAATTGAATAGTGATTCCCTGTATTGATATCTAAATACACAAGTGTTGTCTAAATAACAAATTGAATAGTGATTCCCACTGTATTGATATCTAAATACACAAGTGTTGTCTAAATAACAAATTGAATAGTGATTCCCACTGTATTGATATCTAAATACACAAGTGTTGTCTAAATAACAAATTGAATAGTGATTCCCACTGTATTGATATCTAAATACACAAGTGTTGTCTAAATAACAAATTGAATAGTGATCCCCACTGTATTGATATCTAAATACACAAGTGTTGTCTAAATAACAAATTGAATAGTGATTCCCACTGTATTGATATCTAAATACACAAGTGTTGTCTAAATAACAAATTGAATAGTGATCCCACTGTATTGATATCTAAATACACAAGTGTTGTCTAAATAACAAATTGAATAGTGATCCCGTTGTATTGATATCTAAATACACAAGTGTTGTCTAAATAACAAATTGAATAGTGATTCCCACTGTATTGATATCTAAATACACAAGTGTTGTCTAAATAACAAATTGAATAGTGATTCCCATTGTATTGATATCTAAATACACAAGTGTTGTCTAAATAACAAATTGAATAGTGATTCCCACTGTATTGATATCTAAATACACAAGTGTTGTCTAAATAACAAATTGAATAGTGATTCCCACTGTATTGATATCTAAATACACAAGTGTTGTCTAAATAACAAATTGAATAGTGATCCCCTGTATTGATATCTAAATACACAAGTGTTGTCTAAATAACAAATTGAATAGTGATCCCCTGTATTGATATCTAAATACACAAGTGTTGTCTAAATAACAAATTGAATAGTGTTTCCCACTGTATTGATATCTAAATACACAAGTGTTGTCTAAATAACAAATTGAATAGTGATCCCCTGTATTGATATCTAAATACACAAGTGTTGTCTAAATAACAAATTGAATAGTGATCCCCTGTATTGATATCTAAATACACAAGTGTTGTCTAATAACAATTGATATGTTCCCTGTATTGATATCTAAATACACAAGTGTTGTCTAAATAACAAATTGAATAGTGATCCCCTTATTGATATCTAAATACACAAGTGTTGTCTAAATAACAAATTGATAGTGATTCCACTGATTGATATCTAAAACACAAGTGTTTCTAAATAACAATTGAATAGTGATCCCACTGTTGATCTAAATACACAAGTGTTGTCTAAATAACAAATTGAATAGTGATCCCCGTGTATTGAACTAAATACACAGTGTTGTTAAAACAAATTGATAGTGATCCCCGTGTATGAACTAATACACAAGTGTTGTCTAAATAACAAATTGAATAGTGATCCCTGTATTGATATCTAATACACAGTGTTTCTAAATAACAAATGATATGATCCTGTATTGATATCTAAATACACAAGTGTTGTCTAATACAAATTGAATAGTGATTCCACTGTATATACAATACACAGTGTTGTCTAAATAACAAATTGAAATGATTCCCACTGTATTGAATCTAAATACAAAGTGTTGTCTAAATAACAATTGAATAGTGATTCCCATTATGATATCTAAATACACAAGGTGTCTAATAACAAATTGAATGTGATCCCCATGTATTGATATCTAATACACAATTGTTGTCTAATTAACAAATTGAATAGTGATTCCCAGTATTGATATCTAAATACACAAGTGTTGTCTAAATAACAAATTGAATAGTGATCCCCTGTATTGATATCTAATACACAAGTGTTGCTAAATAAAATTGAATAGTGATCCTGTATTGTATCTAAATCACAGTGTTGTCTAATAACAAATGAATGTGTTCCCGTATGATATCTAAATACCAAGTGTGTCTAAATAACAATTGAATATGATCCTTGTATGATATCTAAATACCAAGTGTTGTCTAAATAACAAATTGAATGTGATCCACTGTATTGATACTAAATACACAAGTGTTGTCTAAATAACAAATTGATAGGATTCCACTGTTTGATATTAAATACACAAGTGTTTCTAAATAAAAATTGAATAGTGATTCCCTGTATTGTATCTAAATCAAAGTTTTCTAAATAACAATTGAATAGTGATCCCCGTGTATGAATCTAAATACACAGTGTGTCTAAATAACAAATTGAATATGATTCCCACTGTATTGATATCTAAATACACAAGTGTTGTCTAAATAACAAATTGAATAGTGATCCCGTTGTATTGATATAAATACACAAGTGTTGTCTAAATAACAATTGAATAGTGATCCCTGTATGATATCTAAATACACAATGTTGTCTAAATAACAAATGAATAGTGATTCCACTGTATTGATATCTAAATACACAAGTGTTGTCTAAAAATGAATAGTGATCCACTGTTTGATATCTAAATACACAAGTGTGTCTAATAACAATTGAATGTGATCCCACTGTATATATCTAAATACACAATGTTGCTAATAACAAATTGAATAGGATCCCTGTATTGAATCTAAATCACAATGTTGTCTAAAACAATGAATGTGATTCCACTGTATTGATATCTAAATACACAAGTGTTGTCAAATAACAAATGATAGTGATTCCACTGTATTGATATCTAAATACACAAGTGTTTCTAAATAACAAATTGAATAGTGATTCCCCTTATTGATATCTAAATACACAAGTGTTGTCTAAATAACAAATTGATAGTGATCCCCTGTATTGATATCTAAATACACAAGTGTTGTCTAAATACAATTGAATAGTGATCCCTGTATTGATATCTAAATACACAAGTGTTGTCTAAATAACAAATTGAATAGTGATCCCACTGTATTGATATCTAAATACACAAGTGTTGTCTAAATAACAAATTGAATAGTGATCCCTTGTATTGATATCTAAATACACAAGTGTTGTCTAAATAACAAATTGAATAGTGATCCCTGTATTGATATCTAAATACACAAGTGTTGTCTAATAACAAATTGAATAGTGATCCCTGTATGATATCTAAATACACAGTGTTGTCTAAATAACAAATTGAATAGTGATCCCCTGTATTGATATCTAAATACACAAGTGTTGTCTAAATAACAAATTGAATAGTGATCCCGTGTATTGATATCTAAATACACAAGTGTTGTCTAATAACAAATTGAATAGTGATTCCCACTGTATTGATATCTAAATACACAAGTGTTGTCTAAATAACAAATTGAATAGTGATCCCCGTTGTATTGATATCTAAATACACAAGTGTTGTCTAAATAACAAATTGAATAGTGATCCCCGTTGTATTGATATCTAAATACACAAGTGTTGTCTAAATAACAAATTGAATAGTGATTCCCACTGTATTGATATCTAAATACACAAGTGTTGTCTAAATAACAAATTGAATAGTGATTCCCACTGTATTGATATCTAAATACACAAGTGTTGTCTAAATAACAAATTGAATAGTGATTTCCACTGTATTGATATCTAAATACACAAGTGTTGTCTAAATAACAAATTGAATAGTGATCCCCACTGTATTGATATCTAAATACACAAGTGTTGTCTAAATAACAAATTGAATAGTGATCCCCGTTGTATTGATATCTAAATACACAAGTGTTGTCTAAATAACAAATTGAATAGTGATCCCCGTTGTATTGATATCTAAATACACAAGTGTTGTCTAAATAACAAATTGAATAGTGATTCCCACTGTATTGATATCTAAATACACAAGTGTTGTCTAAATAACAAATTGAATAGTGATTCCCACTGTATTGATATCTAAATACACAAGTGTTGTCTAAATAACAAATTGAATAGTGATTCCCACTGTATTGATATCTAAATACACAAGTGTTGTCTAAATAACAAATTGAATAGTGATCCCCGTTGTATTGATATCTAAATACACAAGTGTTGTCTAAATAAAAATTGAATAGTGATTCCCACTGTATTGATATCTAAATACACAAGTGTTGTCTAAATAACAAATTGAATAGTGATTCCCACTGTATTGATATCTAAATACACAAGTGTTGTCTAAATAACAAATTGAATAGTGATCCCCGTTGTATTGATATCTAAATACACAAGTGTTGTCTAAATAACAAATTGAATAGTGATCCCCGTTGTATTGATATCTAAATACACAAGTGTTGTCTAAATAACAAATTGAATAGTGATTCCCACTGTATTGATATCTAAATACACAAGTGTTGTCTAAATAACAAATTGAATAGTGATCCCCGTTGTATTGATATCTAAATACACAAGTGTTGTCTAAATAACAAATTGAATAGTGATCCCCGTTGTATTGATATCTAAATACACAAGTGTTGTCTAAATAACAAATTGAATAGTGATTCCCACTGTATTGATATCTAAATACACAAGTGTTGTCTAAATAACAAATTGAATAGTGATCCCCGTTGTATTGATATCTAAATACACAAGTGTTGTCTAAATAACAAATTGAATAGTGATTCCCACTGTATTGATATCTAAATACACAAGTGTTGTCTAAATAACAAATTGAATAGTGATTCCCACTGTATTGATATCTAAATACACAAGTGTTGTCTAAATAACAAATTGAATAGTGATTCCCCGCTGTATTGATATCTAAATACACAGTGTTGTCTAAATAACAAATTGAATAGTGATTCCCACTGTATTGATATCTAAATACACAAGTGTTGTCTAAATAACAAATTGAATAGTGATCCCCATTGTATTGATATCTGAATACACAAGTGTTGTCTAAATAACAAATTGAATAGTGATTCCCACTGTATTGATATCTAAATACACAAGTGTTGTCTAAATAACAAATTGAATAGTGATTCCCCGCTGTATTGATATCTAAATACACACGTGTTGTCTAAATAACAAATTGAATAGTGATTCCCACTGTATTGATATCTAAATACACAAGTGTTGTCTAAATAACAAATTGAATAGTGATCCCCATTGTATTGATATCTGAATACACAAGTGTTGTCTAAATAACAAATTGAATAGTGATTCCCACTGTATTGATATCTAAATACACAAGTGTTGTCTAAATAACAAATTGAATAGTGATTCCACTGTATTGATATCTAAATACACAAGTGTTGTCTAAATAACAAATTGAATAGTGATTCCCGTTGTATTGATATCTAAATACACAAGTGTTGTCTAAATAACAAATTGAATAGTGATTCCCACTGTATTGATATCTAAATACACAAGTGTTGTCTAAATAACAAATTGAATAGTGATTCCCACTGTATTGATATCTAAATACACAAGTGTTGTCTAAATAACAAATTGAATAGTGATCCCCGTTGTATTGATATCTAAATACACAAGTGTTGTCTAAATAACAAATTGAATAGTGATTCCCACTGTATTGATATCTAAATACACAAGTGTTGTCTAAATAACAAATTGAATAGTGATCCCCATTGTATTGATATCTGAATACACAAGTGTTGTCTAAATAACAAATTGAATAGTGATTCCCACTGTATTGATATCTAAATACACAAGTGTTGTCTAAATAACAAATTGAATAGTGATTCCCACTGTATTGATATCTAAATACACAAGTGTTGTCTAAATAACAAATTGAATAGTGATTCCCACTGTATTGATATCTAAATACACAAGTGTTGTCTAAATAACAAATTGAATAGTGATCCCCACTGTATTGATATCTAAATACACAAGTGTTGTCTAAATAACAAATTGAATAGTGATTCCCACTGTATTGATATCTAAATACACAATGTTGTCTAAATAACAAATTGAATAGTGATGTCCCCTTCCAAAAAAATCGAATACAAGAAATTGCCAAACACTGTGCTCTGACTGGGCTATTTTGATTGTGGCATTCACCGTCTGTTCTATGGTACTGTGAAGTATCAACCTTGTGAAAACTCGGGTTTCCCTCATAGCAATTGAGCCAGTCTGTCGAAGAATATCTGGACTATTTATATTTTGTTAACAATTGATTAGTTGATATAGTTATATTGAGATAAATGAAACTGGGGTTGTACAATGTCAAAATTATGGGGGAAAAAAGGACTTTTGTTTTAATTTATATTTTGTTGACATGAATAGTTGATATAATTATATAGAGATGGTTGTACAGAGTCAAAATACTGGAAAAACACTTTTGTTTACATTTATATATTGTTGACATTGGAGTAGTTTGTATTATAGGCATATAGAGATAAATAAGACTGGGGTTGTACAGTGTCAAAATACTGGAAAAACACTTTTGTTTACATTTATATATTGTTGACATTGGAGTAGTTTGTATTATAGGCATATAGAGATAAATAAGACTGGGGTTGTACAGTGTCAAAATACTGGGAAAAAGAGGAGTTTTGTTTACAATTTTACTTTTGACTTTTGATTATCGGATTAACCACTCACATTTTGAAATGTGAGCTTTTAGCATACAATATATTATAAAATTAAAATAAAATTAAAATTGAGCTTTATATAGCGCAATATCCACTAAATGTGCTCAAAGCGCTTTACAAGGGGTCCTTGGTCAACAGCAACATTTAACATGTAGGATGGGACATGACGCCTGTTAGGCGATAATACAATTTTTCGTACAAAGTCAACGCTGTTAACGGCCAGGTACTCATTTTACACCTGAGCACGGTGAGAGAATGTGAGTAAAGAGCCTTTTTGAAGGACTCAACTATGCGCTGAGCGCGAGGCTCGAACCCAGGACCTTTCGATCCAAAAGCGAGTGTCATACCACTAGACCACATAGCCGCATCTCTTAGTCTTTATTACAAATGTGGTCCAAATCACAATTCATACATCTTGCCTCACAGAATCTCCACATTAACCTAACTGTTCCAATAGCAAAACTAGACAAGTGATGAGAAAATAAAAACACATGAATTTTTCATTCGGCAGATTGTGGATTCTCACGTGATTTAGCCTTGCTCTACGTGGCCGTTTTGATGACTAGAACTGCTTAACAACACTCTTGTATTTGAATTTGAAATCATTTGACGGGTTTAGGTAGATTCCGTTTGACCATCTAGAAACAACAAATCAGTGGTTACGATGTCTATGATTCAGGCTCACATCACCCTCACTTATAAAATCCATTCCTCTCCCTCCTCTTTCCCCCTCCCCCTCCTATTCCCCCCCTTTACTCCTCCCATTTTGTCGTGGATGTCAATTGACAACCTTCAACTCATTTTTCCGCATAATGCATGATGTTAGGCTCTCTGTGGTAACAAAGTAAGTCACAATTCACGCATCACCCAACTCAACTCAGGTGTGAATGAGTTACCTAGATATAGTCAGTGACAGGTAATGTCAGAGAACTATTTAAAAGGGCCAATTCCATACGGCATACTGGGCAAATTAATAATTGTGTAACACATTGAGAGTAGGTAAGCAACTGTTTTTAATTTAAAATATCAACAAAATTATATGACAGAGAAACCCAACTGAAAGACTGGATAACGTTTGCCTGTCAAAGAATCTGTAATTGGTGGGGGTAGTGATACAAAGAATCTGTAATTGGTGGGGGTAGTGATTCAAAGAATCTGTAATTGGTGGGGGTAGTGATACAAAGAATCTGTAATTGGTGGGGGTAGTGATACAAAGAATCTGTAATTGGTGGGGGTAGTGATACAAAGAATCTGTAATTGGTGGGGGTAGTGATAGTGATTTTGAAATGATTCAAGATGTGAAGGCATTGATGTGTACAAATGTTTTCGTCCAGGGCAGCCTCTAGGTCTGTTGATGATGAGTTGTACCGAATACACATGGGGGGCACGCCAGGGAGTGCAGGCAATCACAAGACATCCAGAAAGGCTACAGTCATGGGAGGCATCGAGAGAATGCTCAACAAACTCACTCCCAAGAAAAAGGGTTCTACTCTAGACGGACCAAGGAAGGTCAAGGTTAGTGCCATCTCAGGCATGATGAAAAAACAAAATAAGTGAAGAAATCCAGCCTGAAATGATTAGATTACATAAAAGTGTTCTCTCCCCCCGCCCCCCCCCCCCCTCTCTCTCTCTCTCTCTCTCTCTCTCTCTTTCTCTCTCTCTCTCTCACTCTCTCTCTCTCTCTCTATCTCTCTCTCTATCTATCTATCTATCTCTCTCTCTCTCTCTCTCAATGTGTCAATTAGCACTATTTCCTCTGTCTGCGGGTGTATGTGTGTGTGTTTGTGTGTCAATTAGACTATATCCCCTCCCCCCCCCCCTTTCTCACACTCTTCCCCCCCCCCCCCCTCTCTCTCTCTATGTGCCAATTACACTAGATATTTTGTGTGTGTGTGTGTGTGTCAATTAGCACTAGATCCTGTGAGTATGTGTGTATGTGTGTATGTGTCAATTAGACTATATACTAACTCACTAACTCTCTCTCTCTCTCTCTCTCTCTCTCTCTCTCTCTCTGTCTCTCTCTCTCCCCCTCTGTGTGTATGTGCATCAATTAGCACTCTATCCTTTCTCCTTTTGTGTTAATTAGCACTATATCCTTTCTCCTTCTGTGTTAATTAGCACTATATCCTTTCTCCTTCTGTGTTAATTAGCACTATATCCTTTCTCCTTCTGTGTTAATTAGCACTATATCCTTTCTCCTTCTGTGTTAATTAGCACTATATCCTTTCTCCTTCTGTGTTAATTAGCACTATATCCTTTCTCCTTCTGTGTTAATTACAGTAGAACATGAAAGTAACGTACTCGGAAATAGCGAGTAAAATCTAAATCCCCGTTTTTTCCCCTTATTTGAGTCAATAAAATTAGCATGAAAGTAGCGAGTATGAAAAAGAGGTCAACTCGGAAATAACGAGCATTTCCTGCCCCAGCCTAGGACTGCGAACGAAGTAAAGCAAAACAAGAGACAATGGCAATTTAAATATTTTTAGCCTAGCCTCTTTTCTTTTCTTATTTTTCGTTACGAGTAATATTACATAGTAGCCTAGTCTGTAGTAGTACATAATAGGCGAAACAAATTTGGGTGGGGGTTGGGTTTGTGTGCGTGTGTGTGTATTGGGGGTGGGGGTCAATTATTCACTCAATGTGGTGCCACGCGACGCGCGAGATAAGCACATGTCAACATGCCTCACTTCACAGCATCGGTCAGCGAGTAGCATCGTTAACGAACGACACGATCAGCGGGAGAGGGGAGTGTGGAACCATTATTTCAATGGGTCAGTGATTGAGTGATGCGCTTGCTTACCTCATCAAACATGCCGAGTGCATACAAACACTCGCGCACACGCACACGCACACACACACACACACACTTCTATGTTCTTGTTTTTTTTCTAGTCATGATTTTACTTGAAAATAAAAACAAAAAACAACAAAAAACCAAGCATTCTGTGAAGAAATTGAAATAGGGGCGACGGCTTTTACTCGAATTACACACTAAGGGGAATAACCAGCAATATTATAACCTTTCCTGGCAACTCGGGAATAGGGAGAACTCGGAAATAGCGAGTAATCAGGAGTGGACCCATCGAACTCGCTATTTCCGAGTTCTACTGTAGCACTATATCCTTTCTCCTTCTGTGTTAATTATCACTATATCCTTTCTCCTTCTGTGTTAATTAGCACTATATCCTTTCTCCTTCTGTGTTAATTAGCACTATATCCTTTCTCCTTCTGTGTTAATTAGCACTATATCCTTTCTCCTTCTGTGTTAATTAGCACTATATCCTTTCTCCTTCTGTGTTAATTAGCACTATATCCTTTCTCCTTCTGTGTTAATTAGCACTATATCCTTTCTCCTTCTGTGTTAATTAGCACTATATCCTTTCTCCTTCTGTGTTAATTAGCACTATATCCTTTCTCCTTCTGTGTTAATTAGCACTATATCCTTTCTCCTTCTGTGTTAATTAGCACTATATCCTTTCTCCTTCTGTGTTAATTAGCACTATATCCTTTCTCCTTCTGTGTTAATTAGCACTATATCCTTTCTCCTTCTGTGTTAATTAGCACTATATCCTTTCTCCTTCTGTGTTAATTAGCACTATATCCTTTCTCCTTCTGTGTTAATTAGCACTATATCCTTTCTCCTTCTGTGTTAATTAGCACTATATCCTTTCTCCTTCTGTGTTAATTAGCACTATATCCTTTCTCCTTCTGTGTTAATTAGCACTATATCCTTTCTCCTTCTGTGTTAATTAGCACTATATCCTTTCTCCTTCTGTGTTAATTAGCACTATATCCTTTCTCCTTCTGTGTTAATTAGCACTATATCCTTTCTCCTTCTGTGTTAATTAGCACTATATCCTTTCTCCTTCTGTGTTAATTAGCACTATATCCTTTCTCCTTCTGTGTTAATTAGCACTATATCCTTTCTCCTTCTGTGTTAATTAGCACTATATCCTTTCTCCTTCTGTGTTAATTAGCACTATATCCTTTCTCCTTCTGTGTTAATTAGCACTATATCCTTTCTCCTTCTGTGTTAATTAGCACTATATCCTTTCTCCTTCTGTGTTAATTAGCACTATATCCTCTCTGTAGTTTTGTGGAAGTTTTGTGTCTGGGTGATGATTGGAGTTGATGGGTATTTTTTGTTATTGAGAACATCATCAATAGTTACACTACCTCTGTTATATTCCATCTTTATAATTTTCCTGCCATTTCTATTGATCCATAGATGGTGTCTACCCTGTATAAATGTATTATTGAATTTATCCTCCCCTTACAGGCATTACACAATGTTTGTCTGACTCATGAGATGAACCCAGACATTGTACTCACCACATTGAAGGCAACACTGAGGAAGAAATGTGTCTCTTTTAAACAGAGCGAGTAAGTCATTGTAACTGCCATCTGTCAGCTGTCCCCAGGTTGGCAGACTGATACAGATGATGACATATTAGACATATCCACTTGTGTGTTGTTACACTGGGTACACATTTCATGATTTTATCCTTACTGATGATAGTTTAAAGTGCCATCTTGTTGGGTTTTTCCTAGTTAAACCACAAAACAGTGATTTTAAAAAGCACTCAAAATCCAGGCTTTGATATGCTATATAATAGTCATGAAGTCAGGATTGGTCATCATCATATCAACCATCCAGTGGTGATATGCTATATAATAGTCATGAAGTCAGGATTGGTCATCATCATATCAACCATCCAGTGGTGATATGCTATATAATAGTCATGAAGTCAGGATTGGTCATCATCATATCAACCATCTAGTGGTGATATGCTATATAATAGTCATGAAGTCAGGATTGGTCATCATCCTATCAACCATCCAGTGGTGCCAACCTTACCTTAAGAATGCCTCATCATCATATCAACCATCCAGTGGTGCCAACCTTACCTTAAGAATGCCTCATCATCATATCAACCATCCAGTGGTGCCAACCTTACCTTAAGAATGCCTCATCATCATATCAACCATCCAGTGGTGCCAACCTTACCTTAAGAATGCCTCATCATCATATCAACCATCCAGTGGTGCCAACCTTACCTTAAGAATGCCTCATCATCATATCAACCATCCAGTGGTGCCAACCTTACCTTAAGAATGCCTCATCATCATATCAACCATCCAGTGGTGCCAACCTTACCTTAAGAATGCCTCATCATCATATCAACCATCCAGTGGTGCCAACCTTACCTTAAGAATGCCTCATCATCATATCAACCATCCAGTGGTGCCAACCTTACCTTAAGAATGCCTCATCATCATATCAACCATCCAGTGGTGCCAACCTTACCTTAAGAATGCCTCATCATCATATCAACCATCCAGTGGTGCCAACCTTACCTTAAGAATGCCTCATCATCATATCAACCATCCAGTGGTGCCAACCTTACCTTAAGAATGCCTCATCATCATTATCAACCATCCAGTGGTGCCAACCTTACCTTAAGAATGCCTCATCATCATATCAACCATCCAGTGGTGCCAACCTTACCTTAAGAATGCCTCATCATCATATCAACCATCCAGTGGTGCCAACCTTACCTTAAGAATGCCTCATCATCATATCAACCATCCAGTGGTGCCAACCTTACCTTAAGAATGCCTCATCATCATATCAACCATCCAGTGGTGCCAACCTTACCTTAAGAATGCCTCATCATCCTTTGCAGTTTTGCTCATTGTACATATTTTTTCTCATGAGTGAACGTATTATTATTTTTAGAAACATTATTTAAGAAATTTTAACAATCATTTAGTGTACTTAAACACTTTAATTTGTTTGCTGACCTGGACGTTCATATAGGGAGTTCAATCTAGTGTCGTCTGGGTGGGTCAGATTAATAAGTGGATTCTGGAAGTGGATACTATTTATATCATCTATATAGAGTAAATTTATTCATTTATTTGGATTATCAATGATAAAAAAATGATTTGTTCCGTATTTGACTCCCTGAGTCTGTAAGTCTGTCATGATTCGAATAATTTTCAAAGACTTTTAACATTTCTGTTGATTATTGACGGTTGTTTTTCACGAAAACCTTTCATAATGTATTGGAGATTTTCATAAAAATATGCATGTTAGCATCTCATATACTTTTAGTGCTCTCAGATATTATTCATACTTTCACTACTTGTTACAAACATTGTGTCAATCAACATATGTGATTGGAAGGTATTCACTCAGAAAATTAAGTGTTTTTAAAGATTGAACATTAAAATGATTATTTCCCTTTAAAAAATAAAAGAGCTTTTATATAGTGCAATATCCACGAAATGTGCTCATAGTGCTTTACACGGGGTCCCTGACCAACAGCAACACGTAACATATGAAGAACGAGACATGATGCCTGTTAGGCGATATTACAATTTTTCCGACAGAGACAACGTATTCATTTTACACCTGAGTACGGTGAGAGAATCTGAGTAAAGAGTCTTTTCCAAGGACTCAACTATGCTTAGAGCGAGGCTTGAACCCAGGACCTTCCGATCCGAAAGCGAGTGTGATACCACAAGACCACATAGCCACACTTTATTAATATATTAAATATTCATCCTATCCCTTGACCTGATCCTAATTTTGTTTTTTTCAATCAAGCTTTTATAACGGTTTAGGTTGAAGAGAAATAAGTATATTCTAGTAGGTGTGTTTATTTTGTCAAAGCAAATAGGTGGAATTCTCCAGTATTTAGAGGTTCAATTTACAATAACTACTAGTGGGACTGAAAGACCATTATATTGCATCAAAGAAAATAAATACGCAATCACCTAATTTTAGCCAATTTCCCTAATTTTTGTCCTAAAATCCCCTCTCAAGTGATGTACCAGGTAGACAGTTATGCATTTCTAAATGTCCTAAGTTATTTCATTTATTTTACTTTTGTACTTGTGTAATAGTCCTTATCTTAGTTAATGCAGTTTGGATTCTTTCTTATTTTGTCTGTTTTGAAGCTTTGATCATCTCATTATGGAAAGTGTTATTTGATAACAATTCAAAAATGTGCTGGAACTAAAGCTGATAATTTAGCATCACTTGGACAAGCCTCTGTCCTCTTCAACTTGTTAGGGTTAGTAATAGTAATTAAAAAGCTGACTGTTGCGATTCAATAAAGTCACAATGATGATTTTCAATTGGATGCATATGTGAATGTGTTTTTTTTATGTATTCAGGAGACGTGATGCTTAAATTGCTAGGTAGAATTTTTCTTCTAAATCGATGTTGCTTATTTTATTTTTGAAAAGTTGACAGCTATGTAGACATTGTCATGGGCCAGGGTAGTCCATCTACATTATCGTATATAGGATATATTTTGTAATGTTAATGATTGGACTGGATTACCTACCTAACCTTAATTGGATGTGACAGAATGTTTGAAATCACAATCTACTTCAAATGTGTGTCGACTGCATTGAACTAAAGCAGCGTGCCTCAGCATTACAGTCTTTGCTTCGTACCAGAACGGTACTGAGTTTGAATACCTGCTACATTGTGTGGCCTTGAGCAAGTCACCTTGCCCTAGCTCAGTTCGGGTTATTCCAGTCTTCCCTTGGATTAGACCCTAGCGACAAATTCTCCCTTTGGGATGAATAAAGGGAATTTTTGAAAAAAGTTTTATTATTTCGAGAAGGTGGACAGACGGTGTCGGTCAGTGAAGTTCGAATTATAAAGCTACAAATACTCTCTATTGTAACGGCTTGTTCCCAAAATAAGCGCTTGGATCCGGAAATTCTTTTACAGGGTTCAAATAAAGAAGAAAACATTCGCCCCAGGCAACCTGTCCGGATAATGGAGACTTCCGGATTGTGGAGTTCCGGATTAGAGAAACCTGACTTTAATGTGACAAGGGGGGTAATTCATAGCTGCCAATCCTACTGCAAATTGCGGGAGACTCCTGCATTTTTAGTTCGTCTCCCACGCTCCCGCCCGTCACACCGATGGCCCACATTATCGTGCAGTAGCCTGACTGATGAGCAGTGGCAGGAGATTGGCACAATCAGAGATGAAGTCGGAGCCATTAAGTTCAAATATCTTCCCTCTGCTATGCTTACTATCCTCTCCATCCCAATGGCAATGCCTCTTGCGAAAGATTATTCTCCATGGTGAGAAAAAATAGGACCGATTTTAGGGGTAGCTTGAAAACAGAAACACTTGGAGACATTCTGTTGGCTAAACAAGCAGGGACAACATGCTATGACACAAAACTGTCTTCAGCATTGCTGAAAAAATGTAAATCTGCCACCTACAACTCCTTAGGTGTATCTCCCTGATTTTCTGACCAAAACTCCCTCTTAATAAGTTTGGTGGGCTGGCAGGTTTGGGTAATTGAATTATTTCTACCAACTTGAAATACTTACAAGGTTCTATCTCTTGCATATTAAAGTCAAACAATTCAATCTTGGATTCAATGAAACCTTGGTTATAGCAGACATTGTTGTAACCAAGGTACAGTATATAACAATAGGACTATTCTTACAGGGGGAAACAACAATGGACTGGTGTAGTCCATTATACACAGAGTTTCTGCCTTTAATAAATCCCAAAGGATTATAACTAGAATTAAAACTGTTTGCTCACATTTTTTATATTGTCAGCCCATTTGGTTGATGATAAACCTCAACTCCAGTTTCTCTATTTTCCATATTTTATTTATTTTATTCTTCCTTTCTGTCAGTTTCTCACTGCGATGCACGGTAATGGATGACTGGGGGCGCACACAATTGGCATTTGACCTGGAAGTGTGTTGTGTTCCAAGGACATCGTTTATGGGTATCCATCGCAAAAGGGTGGAAGGCAATATCTGGTCTTACAAAGGCCTTTGTGAAGATGTACTGAGATCATCAAAATATATTTAACAGGTAAGTCATTTTCTTTGGCTTTCTGGTTGTTTTGAAATCTCCAAAAGTAAAAAAGAAACATGAAGTTGAATAGAAGCTCCAAACAAATACACATACATACACACGCGCACACACACACACATACTGTGTGGAATTGAAATATTAAGCTGAAAAGTTCTGGTTTATGGAAGAAAAATCTTTTGATCATAACTGGGCTATAAATGGTTGGTCATTACTGGGCTATAAATGGTTGGTCATTACTGGGCTATAAATGGTTGGTCATTACTGGCAACTGGCAAGTCATTAGTGGAAATTAATGGAAAAATTAGAAAAGAATTAATTCACCCAGAGGTTTATAAAACTCAAGCACCTTTGTCGTATGAGATCAAGCACCTTTGTCGTATGACCTCAAGCACCTTTGTCGTATGACCTCAAGCACCTTTGTCGTATGACCTCAAGCACCTTTGTCGTATGACCTCAAGTACCTTTGTCGTATGGTATGGAAAATAATAAAATTGACTTCTCCAAGAGTGTAGGGTGTCCAGTGAGATGGGATAACTCAGAAATAAAGTTGTAAATTTGATGCTTAGGTTGGATTGGCCGCAGAAAGTTGGAAATTCATAGTCCGAGGTTTCATTTAACGACACTGTTGATTTGGTAGGATTTTGCTTTTTTCCGAAACTTGATTGACAAGCGGTGTTGTAATCACCAAAGCAAGGATTGATTTTTAACTATTTAAAAGAATTCAGTTGATTATTTGTGATGCTGCGCAACGGTTTGGTCTGGAAGGAACATCTTGCTGAACTGAGAAATCAGCCATTATATCTAAAAGATGACTCAAAATGTGAAAATGCTTTTGTCCAATTTTTTACTTTTTAAGTCATTTTTCTATCATAAAATTGTACTTTTCTCATTAAATACAACTTTGAAGTGTATTAAAAATTAAGTTTTAAAGAGAGTATACCCTGTTTTCGGTCATTGAAATCATCATCATTTTTCCCTTCGTTGACGACCGATTAAGTTTGGCAAATGAATGTCAATCTGGTAAACTGGTACTTTTTCCCAAAGGAGAAATCCATTTCTAGAAGTCCATTATTAGCTGTTTGGCCCCGTCTAGTGGTCAAACCCTCATTGGTCCTCAGGATCACATGATCATAAGTTATGCAGAATGTCCATCTGCCCTGCACAGTTTTATTTTGACATAATGTTGCAAGAAATCTGAATGTCTTACTTGATTACAATGATCATTTAATTAGATATTTGACAAATGAATAAATTTACTAATCAGATCAACAACACACCACCTTACCTCGTTAAGGGACAGTGATATTTGAAAAAAGATTCCATTGTGCCAGAACTAAAGCTGGTTATTGAGTAACCCAACCCTGCCATCTTACAGACTTGTTAATATTAGTGGTAATAGTTGTAGTGTATCGCTACACCTCCAAATTCGTTTCGTCAACTCAGCTTCAAAAGTCTTCCAACACCCTAAGGACGGTTTCGTAGCCACCTTCAAGTTTAGTTACTGGACAGTGGAGGACGATGTGGTCGCTGGTCTCTGGGACTTCCTGACATTTCTGGCAGGTATCACTGTTTCCAAGTTTCCATCTGCACATATTTGATGCAGTTCTGCCATGTCCAGTTAAGAGGCAATTTGCGGAAAACCAGTATTTCCTGGCGTTGTGGAATGCAGGCACTCTTTTAGTTGGATCTTTAATGATGTTTCCTCCTCTTGGTCCCCATTCCACATTTCTCTCCAGTTCTTCTCCATGCTGAAGTCTATCATTTATGTTAGGTGGAAAGGTCTTCTCGATTTGAGTCCTGTTGTTGAAGGTGCTTCCTTTATGATTATTTTTATAGAAATGATATCTGTGGCTTCGTCAATTCTTGCATGCATCCTTTGATTAGCATCTTGTCGTCTAAGACTTGGCGATGCAATGCCACTCAGTGTTGGGAGCCACTGAGTTGGAGTTGACTTGAGACATCCTGTTATAATTCTCATTGATTCAACACCATTTTATATACATGGAACTACAAATGCCAAAACAAAACAAAAACTTCCAATGATCAGGTGAGTCACAGCTTATCTGCTGACAAACACTTCCATTGCCTCAGCTTACAAACTTGATTTGGTCAGAACACTATAAATTGGTCAATCTGATGCCTCAGCTTATAAACTGGACTTGACAGAACACTATAATCGGTCACTCAATCCGACCTTCTAGTCAATCAAGTCATTAGTATAAAAATAGGATGGAAAGAAAAGCCAAAAGACCAAAGTATGATCTTTGTTGATGTGTGAAAGTACACACTCTTATCTTATTTTGCCTTGCTACAAATGGTCAAAATTAATTACATTTTGCAATAGTTCCCTTTATTCTTAGTGTTTTGATATGAAATGAATGGCATTAGCTTCATAATTTTCTATATATATGTAAATAGTAAAGAATTGGCCGTTCAATTCATGACAATTTTAGATTTGTGCAGCTATGTGGTCTTGTTGTATGACACTCGCTTTCGGATCGAAGGTCCTGGGTTCGAGCCTCGTGCTTGGCGTATAGTTGAGTCCTTGGAAAAGGCTCTTTACTCACATTCTCTCACCGTACTCAGGTGTAAAATGAGTACCTGGCCGTTAACAGCGTTGTCTTAGTCTTTGTCCGAAAAATTGTAATATCGCCTAACAGACGCCATGTCCCATCCTACATGTTAAATGTCGCTGTTGACCAGGACCCCTTGTAAAGCGCTTTGAGCACATTTAGTGGATATTGCGCTATATAAAGCTCAATTTTAAATTAAAAAATTTTAGAAGAGTTTTCTGGATTTTAAGAGAAATGTATGTGATTTATTTCAATCAATATTTGGTGGATCCATCCAATCGCCATCAATCTCACCAGTAGGCTGACAAACTTGCTCCCATTTTGTACTACACTTTGTTCATCAATCTCACCAGTAGGCTGACCAACTTGCTCCCATTTTGTACTACACTTTGTTCATCAATCTCACCAGTAGGCTGACCAACTTGCTCCCATTTTGTCCTACACTTTGTTCATCAATCTCACCAGTAGGCTAACAAACTTGCTTCCATTTTGTCCTACACTTTGTTCATCAATCTCACCAGTAGGCTAACAAACTTGCTCCAATTTTATACTACACTTTGTTCATCAATCTCACCAGTAGGCTGACCAACTTGCTCCCATTTTGTACTACACTTTGTTCATCAATCTCACCAGTAGGCTGACCAACTTGCTCCCATTTTGTACTACACTTTGTTCATCAATCTCACCAGTAGGCTGACAAACTTGCTCCCATTTTGTACTACACTTTGTTCATCAATCTCACCAGTAGGCTGACAAACTTGCTCCCATTTTGTCCTACACTTTGTTCATCAATCTCACCAGTAGGCTGACCAACTTGCTCCCATTTTGCCATCCATGTGGACTTTCATTTTGTGAACATTTTAAACATATTTTTGTTTCCAATTAAACCTGGAGTATGAAACAGTCACCCTGACGTCCTTATAATGTATTTTTACAGCACTTGCAACACTTTAAGGTCATTTCAACGCTAGTAAAATGGAAGATGGTAGAACAGTCAAGATGTTTAGATCTAGCTATCAAGCACCAAGGAAAAAGAAAGGACAAAGGGGACGAGTTCACAAGAGATCAGAAGTAGATACAAGAGCAATCTATTCATAATAATAATAATAATAATAATAATAATAATAATAATAATAATAATAATAATACACATCTTATCCCATTATATTGTGCAGGTTCTGGGCCCATTGAATAGACATAACAGTTATAAATATATATATAGTTTTGAAGGGTTTAGCTGGAAAACAGAAGAGAGGTGTCGCAGTGAGGCTTCTATTGCAACTGCCTCTGCCTCGTAGTTTGAGCAGGAGCTTCCGCAAGAATTGTGGATTTTATCACAGGTTTTATCTGGGTATTCTACTACAAACCCATACCCAGCATTTTTAGTTCCTTTGTGGGCAGATCCATCTGTGTAAACATGTATCCAGTTGTCTGGGTATTCTTGTATTGTCTTCATCGCTAATGTTTGTATATCTGATTTGTTTTTATTTCTTGTTGTTTCTTCTACGAGGTTAGTCTTTATTTTTGGAAGTTTTAGTTCGGCGTATGGAGGTTTTTGACTGATTAAAATAGATTTGCCTTTGTTTTCTGGGAGTCTGTGTCTTTCATTCAAGTTGTTAGCAATGTGTAGCAGGGATTTTTGTTTTAA
This sequence comes from Berghia stephanieae, assembly GCF_034508935.2. NCBI lineage: Eukaryota > Metazoa > Mollusca > Gastropoda > Nudibranchia > Aeolidiidae > Berghia > Berghia stephanieae. Next base: position 421,933 of record NC_088364.1, read on the forward strand.
TCTTGTTCTTGGTTTCCATTTCTCTGCCAGAATTCTGTTTGGATGGTTTTCCTCTTTTCGTTTGTATCTTTCAACCATTTCAAGCACTGCTGATTCTCTGCGAAGTCCAAGTGGTTCCACATTAATATGTATTTCACATGCTGCTGTGGGTGTTGATCTCAGGGCACTGGAGATGAAGCGAAGGGCTTGGTTTTGTACTCTGTCCAAGGTTTTGTGTGTGTTTTTACTACCTACATTTTGGAGGGCTAAATTGTAGTCCATGACGAAACGCACATAGCCTAAATAGAGTTGTCGAAGCGAGTTTCTGTCTGCTCCCCAATTAGTACTGGCTAGTCGTTTTAGTAACTGGAGTCTCTTTGTGGCTTTGATTTTTACATTCTGAGTGTGTTTGTTCAGAGATAGTTGTCTGTCTAACTGTATGCCTAAATATGTGGGGTTTTCTTTCGCGAGTCGATGACCTTGGATGGAGAGTGTTATTTCTTTCTTGGAAACAGGATGGCTCTTAGTAAATATAGAGTAGACTGTTTTATTGCAATTTACTTTTAATTTCCATTTATCACAGAAGGTGTTTGTGCTTTGTATTATACCACATAACTAAATCGTCAGCATATAGGGCCTTTTCTGCCTGTAATATTTCTGGTAGATCATTTATAAAAATAAGAAAGAGAGTACAGCTGAGGCAGGATCCTTGTGGGAGACCTTCCTCCAATACTTCTCTGTTTGACAGTCCGTTATTAATTTTTGTTTGGATTGTTCTGTTACTGAGAAATAGTTTAATCCAGAAGTAGAGATTTCCATCAATTCCGTAGTCCATCATTTTTGATAACAACCCTTTCCTCCATACTTTGTCATAGGCTTGTTGGAGATCAACAAAAACCGCGACTGTATGTTTTCCATCTTGAAAGCCATCAATTATTTTTTGACTTAATCTAAACAATTGATCTTCTGTTCTTTGCCCTATCCTAAAGCCTGCCTGATATTTATTTAGTAGGCCACATGTCTCCAGCCACCGGTATAATCGGTTATTTACCATTCTCTCAGCGATCTTTCCAACACATGAGGTTAGAGATATTGGTCAGTAACTTTTCGTTTCGTCGGGTGGTTTATCTTTCTTTAAGATTGGAATTATAATAGCATTTTTCCATCCCCTTGGTACTATTCCTGTCTCCCATGTTAGATTTATAAGTTTGAGAAGCATCTGTTTACCTCTCACGCTAAGATGCAAGAGCATTTCATTGTGTATCTTATCTGGTCCAGGGGATTTCCTTAACTTGAGTTTTTTCATAGCTCTGTGAAGTTCTGACATGACCTCTTTGAACAGATATGAGATAGCTTTTGGGGCCTTTTCTTGATGTTTAAGGTCTTTAATCAATTTTTTGTCCTTTTCACTTCTTTTTGATGCCTTGTTTACTGAAGCAAAATGTTTGTTGAAGATCATGGCTTTTTTTTGGTCATCTACGATTGTTCCTTCTGTAGTTTTCATGGGCTTTGGGTTGGTTTTCGGGGTTTCATTGTTAAGATTATTAAGTAAGGCCCATGCTTTTTTCCCATTTTGATTGAGGTCAATATTAGCGCATGTGTCTGCCCATTTCTTTCTTTTAGCGTTGTTAATAGTTCTTTTGACAATTACCGATGCTTTATTGTACTCAATCTTGTTTTTAATGGTTTTGTTTTCCTCTAAGTTTTTCCTTGTTTCCTTTCTTGCATTTACTGCTTTTTCAATTTCTTTGCTCCAGAAGGGTTTGTAATTCTGTCGACTACCTCTTGGAATTCCTGCTTTTGCAGCTGCAAGAATGGCTTTGGTGAGGGCTTCGTTTAGATGTTCTACACTTGATGTATCTGTAATTTTTGGAAGCTGGTCATCTAATGTTGCTGTGAAAACATCCCAGTTTGCTTTCTTGAAATTTCATTTGGATTTCTGCTCAAATGTTTTCTTCTGTGTTTGAACTGTTATTTGTGTTAAAATTGGTTTGTGGTCACTGCCTATTTCATCCAGGACTTTAATGTGACAAGAATTCAGAAGGTCAGAGGAGATGATGGTTAGATCGGGATGACTCAGGGACATATGAGCTCTGTGAAGAAGGGTGGGGACTGAGTCTGCATTTTGTAAAATGGTGAGGTTGGTTGTATTGCAAAGCTTTTCTAGTTCTTTTCCTGTGTTGTTTAAATTTTTGTATCCCCATAGTGGAGAGTGGCCATTGAAGTCACCAGCAATTATTGTGTTGTTGTATTGGGAACTGTTTAGATCTGTTAGGTTTATAGTACACCGTGGAGGGTTGTAAATATTGTAAATGGTAAATTTCTTATTTAGGTGCCATAAGGTGACTTTCTGTACATCGGTTGAGTTCTGTGATGGTTTAGAAGTAACATCTCCCGTGATGTCATTTCTTATATAAGTAATAACACCACGGCAGTCATCACATTTGCAGGTATAGTATGTATAACCAGCAATATATGGATCGCTATTTTTATACAGGGTTTCCTGAAGTAAAGCAATGTGAACTTCCTTTTCATTTAATAATTTCTTCAGCTCTGTCTTTTTATTCCTGATTCCACAAATGTTAATTTGTAAAATATTCAAATGTTTGTGGAATTTCTTTGTCCCAGTAGCTGACTTTTCGCACAGATCAGCCTGGGTACTCACTGTCTGGCGCGGACCTTTTTCGAGGCGACGTCCGAGCTCGTATGCTTTCCTTTTGTTTGTCATGGCATGCTGGGGAGTCTCTGGTCTGTCTTCCCACCCTAACCTGTATTCCTTGTCAGCTGCATAACATCAGGAGTTGAGCTGCAGATGCATGTTCCTTATATAATTAATTTTTATAGGGTTTAGTCAAGTAGCCTTCATTTTGTCTTTCCCACAGTCTCTTTCATGATTGACGGTCGCCCATTCCCCGCCACCTACTGTTCCTGGCTTGCAGTTATCTACTTCAGTTATTCTTTCTGCTTAAAGGGCCATATTTCATAAACAGAGGATCGTCACGTCCTGGGTCATTTGTGTCGATGAGAGATTCTGTGGGCCTTAAACAAAGGGATACCAGCCCTTTCCCCTAAAAATCTCAATTTTTTAAGAAGGATACATGATTACAATCAATCACAGATAGTCATGCAGAAGACATGGGCCACAGGCCGACCAAAGAGGGAGTATAGAAGTGTTAAAGTTACAGCACTAGGAAACAAGTATGAGCTATAGGGGTAGATTAAGAAAAGTAAGGACATACAGAGGACACCACACTACAGAATGAGTGTGAGGTGGGTGGGTGAGGAGCAGAGCGTGTACCACTCATCGGTGGGTTCTGTCTCCTGCACCTTAAGAGGAAGGGGTCCCACCTACTCCCTAGCCCGGTTATACCGCCGGGGACTCGGTCACGCCCATAACAAACTCAGTAGAAATGGGGAACACCACGGGAAGGTGCTGTTATGGACACAATAATGCATGAGAGGCCATATGCAATAATCTCTGTCAGGCAGGATTACGTGGCAATCAATGCACCTGGAAATGAGAGGTGTTGGGTTCGAAATGCACATCAATTTCCTTTCAGCAAGCGGGACGTCCGGCCCAGACCTTGCAGCTCCCCTGAAATTTATTTAAAATTAAAATGTCCATCCTGTTACTGAATCTTTGTCAAAAGGGATACACTCAGATGGTTCCAAATTAAACATATCAAAAACCTACCAGGGACCTTACCTTACATTACCGGGGTTCGTTCTCATAGAGGTTGGATGCCATGGTCTTCCACAGTTCTCTGTCTAGCATCATCTCTGAGCAGTCCTCCATCATGCTCCCAGTCATTTCTTTTATATTTCCCAACCAGCTCTTTCGTTGTTTCCCTCTTCCTCTTTTCCCATGAATGCTTTTGAAATGTGCTACAGACGGACGGGAAAAGTGTTATGGAAAGAGTGTTATGGAAAAGTGTTATGGAAAAGTGTTATGGAAAGAGAAGAAATCAAATCAAACAGTCTAGTATTGGATGGATTAAATATAAGAAAGAAAGTACTCCTGATGAATGTAAAGCACAGAAAGTTGGCGTACTATGGCCACATACGATGCCACAACAGTCTACAAACCAAATGTTAGCATTCCAGAACAAGGATCCAGTCACATGGAACAACAAAAGATTCATGGGGATAGAATGGGGATAGCCATACCAAAGTTGTAGACAGGTGAAGACATCGTTGGTCAATGATTCATGGGGATAGCCATACCAAAGTTGTAGACAGGTGAAGACATCGTTGGTCAATGATTCATGGGGATAGAATGGGGATAGCCATACCAAAGTTGTAGACAGGTGAAGACATCGTTGGTCAATGATTCATGGGGATAGAATGGGGATAGCCATACCAAAGCTGTAGACAGGTGAAGACATCGTTGGTCAATGATTCATGGGATAGAATGGGGATAGCCATACCAAAGTTGTAGACAGGTGAAGACATCGTTGGTCAATGATTCATGGGGATAGAATGAGGATAGCCATACCAAGGTTGTAGACAGGTGAAGACATCGTTGGTCAATGATTCATGGGGATAGAATGGGGATAGCCATACCAAAGTTGTAGACAGGTGAAGACATCGTTGGTCAATGATTCATGGGGATAGAATGGGGATAGCCATACCAAAGTTGTAGACAGGTGAAGACATCGTTGGTCAATGATTCATGGGATAGAATGGGGATAGCCATACCAAAGTTGTAGACAGGTGAAGACATCGTTGGTCAATGATTCATGGGGATAGAATGGGGATAGCCATACCAAAGTTGTAGACAGGTGAAGACATCGTTGGTCAATGATTCATGGGGATAGAATGGGGATAGCCATACCAAAGTTGTAGACAGGTGAAGACATCGTTGGTCAATGATTCATGGGGATAGAATGGGGATAGCCATACCAAAGTTGTAGACAGGTGAAGACATCGTTGGTCAATGATTCATGGGGATAGAATGGGGATAGCCATACCAAAGTTGTGGACAGGTGAAGACATCGTTGGTCCATGATTCATGGGGATAGAATGGGGACAGACTTACCAAAGTTGTAGACAGGTGAAGGCACTTTTGGCCAAGAGGGTAAAACCCCCCCCCCCCCCCCCCTTCCAACCACGTAGGTGGATTTTATAATTGTGTTTTGAAATATCAAACTATTGAAAAATATACTCAGCCTTATGTGCAAATGAAGCAGCAAGAGGATAAGTAAGTAAAAACCGTTCCGGGACTCTAAGATAAATAAATGAAAAGGAAAGAATAGAATGTCTCTTGATTATTTCCCTTTAACAAAGACAAAGAGGTAATTTTTCTCATAAGGATTTCAAATTAAAAAGGCTTTAATTAAAAAAAAATAATTTTTACCATTGACCGATTCCAGTGGATTTTTGTAGGAGAAATTCGGACCCAATTTTGGTGGATTTTTGTAGGAGAGACGCTTACCGATTTTGGTAGATTTTTGTAGGTGAGAATGACCGATTTTTGCAGGAGAAACTCTGACCGATTTGGTGGATTTATGTAGGAGAGACTGACCGATATTGGTGGATTTTTGTAGGAGAGACTGACCGATATTGGTGGATTTTTGTAGGAGAGACTGACCGATTTGGAGGATTTTTGTAGGAGAGACTGACCGATTTGGTGGATTTTTGTAGGAGAGACTGACCGATTTGGAGGATCTTTGTAGAAGAGACTGACCGATTTGGTGGATTTTTGTAGGAGAGACTGACCGATTTGAAGGATTTTTGTAGGAGAGACTGACCGATTTGGAGGATTTTTGTAGGAGAGACTGACCGATTTGGTGGATTTTTGTAGGAGAGACTGACCGATATTGGTGGATTTTTGTAGGAAAGTGACCGATTTGGAGGATTTTTGTAGGAGAGACTGACCGATTCGGAGGATTTTTGTAGGAGAGACTGACCGATTTGGAGGCTTTTTATAGGAGAGACTGACCGATATTGGTGGATTTTTGTAGGAGACACTGACCGATTTGGTGGATTTTTGTAGGAGAGACTGACCGATTTGGTGGATTTTTGTAGGAGAGACTGACCGATTTGGTGGATTTTTGTAGGAGAGATTCTGAACTTGGTCTAGTTTCATCAAAATGAAATACAGATTGGTCCCAATTTTTTCTGGATCAAATTTGAAATCTACTGGACTATTTTGCTTTATTTCCTTTTTCTTCCTGGCAGCATTGGACAGATCCCAGTCAACCCAAGGGAGACCACTAGGAACCTGTGGACAGTGATGATATTCCATAGGACAAGAATGATGTGAGGTGAAAACCCGATAAAGCCCAAATGGTGAATTCAAACATAGAGTTGTACTTACATATGCTTCTGTTGTCGGAGTGACACACACACACACACACACACACACACACACACACACACAATGGCTGACAATTGATATTGATGTAATACGTACATGTGTAATGGTGAACTTGGGGAGATTGATTATATTGGGTCTATAAACCAGATAGTAAAGGATCGTTGTTGTTTACACTTGAAATGGAGTTATTTATCATCATGTCCATACTCATGCCAGATATTTTCATTTCTCTCTCTCTCTCTCTCTCTCTCTCTCTCTCTCTCTCTCTCTCTCTCTCTCTCTCTCTCTCTCTCTCTCTCTCTCTCTCTCTCTCTCTCTCTCTCTCTCTCTCTCCCTTCATCTTCCTCTCTTCACCCCTCTATATATCTGTTCATCATCTCTCTCACACTCTCCATCTCCCCTCTACACCCCCCCCCCCCCCACTATAATTGTATCCACACCAGTAGTAATTCAGGTCGTCACCCAGAACACCCAATATGACGTGTGTGTGTGTGTGTGTGTTTGTTGATGTATTGTACGTCACCCAAGACCACCCAATATAACATTGTGTGTGTGTGTGTGTGTGTGTGTTTGTTGATGTATTGTACGTCACCCAAGACCACCCAATATAACATTGTGTGTGTGTGTGTGTGTGTGTGTGTGTTTGTTGATGTATTGTACGTCACCCAAGACCACCCAATATAACATTGTGTGTGTGTGTGTGTGTGTGTGTGTGTTTGTTGATGTATTGTACGTCACCCAAGACCACCCAATATAACATTGTGTGTGTGTGTGTGTATGTATGTGTATGTGTGTATAATATTTCTTGAATAGCTACAGATTGTGTGGCATGAAGTCACGTGACCTCAAAGTTTTGGATACTTTATTTTTGTTCACCCGATATCTACCTATTTTATTGTTTCACCCTGTAGTTGTAGCGATTGTGGCCAGTCTGACGTCATTATATAGACCACGTGATTTACTGGCCAGTCTAACGTCATTGTATAGACCACGTGAAAGTATCTGGCCAGTCTAACGTCATTATATAGACCACGTGATTTATCTGGCCAGTCTGACGTCCTTATATAGACCACGTGATTTATCTGGCCAGTCTGACGTCATTGTATAGACCACGTGATTTATCTGACCAGTCTAACGTCATTATATAGACCACGTGATTTATCTGGCCAGTCTAGCATCATTATATAGACCACGTGATTTATCTGGCCAGTCTAACGTCATTATATAGACCACGTGATTTATCGTCATTGGTTGTGACGTCATGTATGATAATTCAAATTCTTGTGTCTACTCCAATTTGATGCAATAAAATTTATTTTATACAATATAAGATGATACACTATCGTGTCTGTGTTTGCTATTTTTGGTTATGACACACCTCGTGACCTATGTGTCATCCCACCACTGGGTGGGGTCTTTGACCTCCTATGGCGGGCAGGAGGTCACACTTCTATCCCTTTTATGTATGTTTTCCGAGTTTCTTTCTGTCTTTGTCTTGGAATGGGATTACTCAGTTTTGTCCTAGCCCTGGCCGGAGTCCTTGACTGGGATGGAAACAGTCAAACGTATAGTTATAGTTTTTGGAGATGATCTATTTTTCCCCTTGTAAATCATCCGTCTGTTATATACTGTTACATTTGTTTTTGTTTTAAATATCATGTTTATTGGTTTGTAAGCATTTGGGTGGGGACCTGTGCTTGTGTCTGGATGAGACTTTTAGGTGATCTCAGACTAAATAAACTGATAGTGTGCTATTGGAATCTACATCTGTTCCCTATTTAAACCATTCCCCTTTGTCTTTCTTTTTCTCATGTGTTGTCAATTATAAATCTATAGCTTTTTTGACGGTCCCATTTTCTTCCTTTTTGCTGGCGCTGAAATGACCTAAATGTTTTGCAACCGCCGTAAAACGTTAAAAACAAACATCGATCACCCGGCCACTTTGACCTAATTATTGTTGAAATTAATAATAAATATGAACACTTATATGGAGCATTCCACGGATTTACCATGCTAAATGTGCTTCACCATAATTCTAATAGTCCACGGATTTACCATGCTAAATGTGCTTCACCATAATTCTAATAGTCCACAGATTTACCATGCTAAATGTGCTTCACCATGATTCTAATAGTCCACGGATTTACCATGCTAAATGTGCTTCACCATGATTCTAATAGTCCACGGATTTACCATGCTAAATGTGCTTCACCATAATTCTAATAGTCCACGGATTTACCATGCTAAATGTGCTTCACCATAATTCTAATAGTCCACGGATTTACCATGCTAAATGTGCTTCACCATGATTCTTATATTCTTCCAGGCCTCCATAGTGGGTAGGGAAGCACTTACTGTGTCTTCTATCCCCCTGTATCTGTTTTCCAACATGCTGTCTGTCATTGTCTTGGAATGAGATTTCTTGGTTTTGGCCTGGTCCTGGCTGGGAGGGAAACTGTCAATTGGATAGTTACTTTCGGGAGATGATATTTTTTTCCTTGTAAATCATCTCTCTGTTATGTGCTGTATTATGTTTTGTATACATATTATATTATGATTTGTAAACATTTGAGTGTATTCCATTAGACGGGACCTGTGCTTGTGTCTGGATGAGACTTTTAGGTGATCTCAAACTAAGTACTTTGATAGTGTGCTCTTGGAATCTACATCTGTTTCCTATTGGAACCAATTCC
>NC_088364.1:435923-438423 GCF_034508935.2 Berghia stephanieae
AACCATCATCACTACCACTACTACAACCACATCGTCATTACCACTACTACTACAACCACCACCACCACATCATCATCACTACCACTACTACTACAACCATCATCACTACCACTACTACTAAACTACATCGTCATTACCACTACTACTACAACCACCACCACCACATCATCACAACCACTACTACTACAACCACCACGACCACATCATCATCACTACCACCACTCTTCCAACCGCCACCACATCATCATCACTACCACTACTACTACTGCAACCACCACCACCACAGCATCGTCACTACAACTACCACTACTACAACAACCACCACTACAACATTATCATCATCACTACCACTACTGCTACAACCATCAGCACCACATCATCACAACCACTACTACTACTACTACAACCACCACCACTACATCATCACTACCACAACTACAACAACCACCACCACCACATCATCATTACCACTACTACTACTACTACAACCACCACCACTACCACATTATCATCACTACCACGACTACTATTACAACCATCACCACATCATCATCACTACCACAACTACTACAACCACCACTACCACATCATCATCACTACCATTTGTACTACAACCACCACATCATCACTACCACAACTACTACAACCACCACTACCACATCATCATCACTACCATTTGTACTACAACCACCACATCAACACTGCCACCACTATTACAACCACCACCACATCATCATCACTACAACTACTACATCAAACACCACCACCTGGGTGGGGATCCTGACCTCCCATAGTGGGCAGGGAGGTACATACTGTGTCTTCTATCCCCTTATATCTGTTTTCCAACATGCTTTCTGTCCTTGTCTTGGAATGAGGTTACTTGGTTTTGTCCTGGCCCTGGTTGGAGTCCTGGCTGGGAGGGAAACAGTCAAATGCATAGTTATTGTTTTGGGAGATGATATTTTTTTCCTTGTAAATCATCTCTCTGTTATGTATTATTATATGTTATTTTTAATGTGTAGTGTAAGCATTTGAGTGTGTTCCTCTTTGTTGGATTTTGTGCTTGTGTCTGGATGAGACTTGTAGGTGATCTCAAACTAAGTACTTTGACTGTGTGCTATTGGAATCTACATCTGATCCCTATTTGTTCTCAGTTCCCCTTTGTCTTACCTTTTCTTTTGTACTTTAATTGTAATTCTAGAACTTTTTACTATCCCATTTTCTTCCTTTTTACTGGCGCTGATATGACCTTAATGTGTTGCAAGCGCCGTAAAACCCTTAAAAAACTTTAAAAAAAAAAAAAAAAAAAACACCACCACCACCATATCATCATCACTACCACTACTACTACAACAACAACCACTATCACATCTTCATCATCACTACCACTATTACTACAACCACCAACACCACATCATCCTCACTACCACCAATACTACAATCACTACCATTAGGTTTTGGCACTTTACTTCATTTGAAATAAGGAAACTTTGGGATTGTATTTGGCAATGTGTTTTGAACAAATATTATTTACATAGAAATGCCAGTTCAGCTTGTTGTCAGTGGTAAATCCTAGATATTTATAGGAATAAAACATTTCTATAAATTGATTCTCAATTCCTAGGGCCACTGTTTTAGTCAGTTTAGTCGAAAATCAATTATCATCTCTTTTATTTTTTGGACGTTAAGTAATAGAAAATTATCCTTTACACCAGTTTACAAATTTTGCCACCTCCTCAAAGTAAGCAGACTCCGAGAGTCACGAATAAAACCCAGAATAACCGAATCGTCTGTTAACTTAATAATTTATATCATAGTGAGCCCTGAAGTCATTTGTATATAGAGGGTTGGTGACAAAACACAACCTTGAAGGGCTCCCGTGTTTATGTGTCTTTAGACTAGAAAGACTGTCATTTAGTTTGACATACTGAACTCTGTTGAAAATTCCAAAATCCAAGCTATGATGTTGTTGCTGACATTTCTCCCATGGTGGGCAGGGAGGTACTTTTTGTGTCTTCTATACCCGTAAATCAGTTTTCCAATTGCTTTCTGTCTTTGTCGTGGAATGAGATTACTTGGTTTTGTCATGGCCCTGGCTGAGAGGGAGGCAGTCAAATGTATAGTTAGTTTTGGGAGATAATATTTTTTCCTTGTAAATCATCTCTCTGTTATGCACTATATTATATTTTCTGATTTGTAAACATTTGAGTGTGTTCCTTTTAGTGGGGACCTGTGCTTGTGTCTGGGTGAGACTTTTAGGTGACCTCAAACTAAGTACTTTGATAGAGTGCTTTTGGAATCTACATCTATTTCCTATTTGAACCAATTCCCCTTTGTCTTCCCTTTTCTTGGGTGATTTAATTGTAATTCTAGAACTTTTTACTCTTCCATTTTCTTCCTTTTTCTTCCTTTTTACTGGCACTGATATGACCTTAATGTGCTGAAAGCGCCGTAAAACCCTTACAAACTTTTTAAAACTTAAAACGTGTTGCTCACATTT
>NC_088364.1:443423-446133 GCF_034508935.2 Berghia stephanieae
GTGTGGTTGTAGAGTAGTGGTATGACGATGTAGTTTAGTAGTGTGGTATAGATGTTTAGTATAGGGTAGTGAGATGATGGGTGGTGGTGGTTTTGTAGTAGTGGTAAGCGAGTGGTTGTAGTAGTGTGGAGGATAAAGGTTTAGTAGTAGTGGTAGTGATGAGATTTGGTGGGGGTGGTTGAATGCAGGGTAGTGATGATGATGTGTGATGGTGTGTGGCGTAGTAGTGAGTGGTGTAGTGAGAAGAGGGTGGATGTTTTCAGTAGTAGAGTGGAGGAGAGATTGGTGGCGGTGGAAAAGAGGGGTGGTAGTGAGATATGTGGTTGGTGGTTGTATAGTAGTCGTATGAGTGTAGTGTGGTTGTAGTAGTAGTGGTAGTGATATGTTGGGTTTGTTGTAGTAGTAGTGGTAGGTGATAATGTGGAGTGGGGTTCAGAGTAGTGGTAGTGAGATGGTGGTGGTGGCTGTAAGTAGGGTAGTGATAGGTGTGGTGGTTGAGTAGAGGTGGTTGATGATGAGTGGTAGTGGTGGTTGCAGAAGGTGGTATGAGAGTGGGTGGGGTGTTTAGTAGTGGTGGTAGTGATGAGAGTGGTGGTGGTTGTAGTAGTAGTAGTGGTTTGATGATTGTGGTGCGGGTTTGTAGCGTAATGTATGTGATAAATGTTGTAGTGGTGGTTGTTGTAGTAGGTAGTTGTTGACGAGCTGTGCTGGGGGTTGCGTATAGTGGAAGTGATATGATGTGGGTGATGGTGGTTGTAGTAGAGTGGTAGGATGATGATGGTGGTGGTTTAGTAGCAGTGGTAGTGATTATGGGGGTGGTGCTGTAGAGTTAGTGTGGTGTAGTGAAAGAGAGGGGGTGGGGCTTGAGTAGAGTGGTTGAGGATGTGTGGTGGGTTGGAAGTGGGGTAGGGGGTTATGTAGTAGTGGTAGGATATGAGGTGGTGGTGGTGTAGTATTGGTAAAATAGGGTGGGGGTGGTAGTGGTGTTGTGGTAGGGTAGGATGAGATGTGGGGGATTGTATCGGAGGTTGGATGATGATGTGGTAGTGGGGGGGTTTTGTAGTAGTGGGTGGTGTGATATGTATCCGGTTGTTGTAGTAGTAGTGGATTGTGGAGTGATAGTGGTGGTTGTAGTAGTAGTGGAGGGATTGGGGTGGTCGTTGTAAAGGAGGTAGTTGTGGAGAGGTAGTGATGTTGTGTGGTGGGGGGTGGTTGTGTGAGTTGTGGTCTGATTAAGAGTGGTGGGGTGGTGGAGCGTAGTAGGGGAATGGTTTAATTAAAAGTGCAGTGTTGAAAGGGGGGGGGGGGGGAAGGTACCTTTGGAACAAATTGACCCCACCGGAATTCGACGGAATTTGTCCGGAAACCCGGATTATTTTGCTCCGGCCCGGGGAGTTTTTTCCGATGAAACCGAAAGTTTTGGCATCACTGATTATACGCATTTTAGAAAATAAAAAGTACGAATATTGGTGATACGAGAGAGGAAGAACTTTGTCTTTTGTTTGTGTATGGTGTGTTTTGAAGGGTGGTATAATAGTATAGTAGTATAGTGTAGTAGTAGTAAGTATAGCAGTGCGTAGTGTGAGTAGTAGCAATAGTAGTATGAGTGTAGTAGTAGTGTAGTATAGTAAGTAGTAGCGTATAGTGTATTAGTATTAGTAATTTGTTTTAGTATATAGTGTAGTTAATAGTATAGTAGTAGTATTGTGGTGTAGGGTAGTAGTGTAGTAAAATTTAGTGGGTAGTAGTAGTAGTAAATAGTAGTTTTAGTAGTAGAGTAAGTAGTAGTAGTGTAGTAGTAGTTGGTGGATAGTAGTGTAGTAAGTGTAGTAGTAGTAGTGTAGTAGTGTATGTATTATGTAGTAGTAGTAGTCGTGGTAGTAGTAGTGGTATTAGTAGTGTAGTGGTAGTAGTAGTAAATGAGTAGTAGATAGTAGTAGTTTGTAGTAGTAGTAGTAAGTAGTAGTAGTGTAGTAGTATAGTAAGTAGTGTAGTAGTAGTAGTAGTAGTAGTAGTTTGTAGTAGTAGTAAGGGAGTAGAGTAGTAGTATAGGCGTAGACTACACCCAAATTTATTTTAACCCAGCTTCAAAAGTCCCTCCGCCCTAAGGACGGTTTCGTCGCCACCTTCAAGTTTAGTGATGGACAGTGGAGGACAATGTGATCACTGGTCTCTGGGGCGCTTGGCATTTGGCAGGTTTCACTGTTTCCAAGTAAAGGGAGAGAGAGGAAGGGGGAGAGAGAAGGGAGAGGAGGAGAGAGGAGAGAGAGAGAGAAGAGAAAAGAGAAGAGGGAGAAAAGAAGAGGAGGAGAGAGAAAGGGGAACGCGAGAGAGAGGAGAAGGGAAAAGGGAAGAGAGAGAGAGAGAGAGAGAAAGAAGAGAGAGATTTTCAATGTGTTTAGTTTTATTAGCTTTTTTTGGTTTACTTCTATCTATGTCTATATTTCCTTTTTATTATTTATTTGCTTCATTATTTTGAGAAAGTCATTTCTTGGCAATACCCAATGTCAATTTTAAGAAGTGGTAAACAAAATTCATTTTATCTTATACTTATAGTATTTCCTTGCCCAGGATTCTTTTACCCGTTATAATATATATATAATATAAATATATATAAAATTTATATATATATATATATATATATAATATATAAAAAATATTATAAAATTATATAAATAATATATAAATATATATATATAAAATATATATA
>NC_088364.1:446233-456233 GCF_034508935.2 Berghia stephanieae
TCTCTGTCGGAAAAATTGTAATATCGCCTATCAGGCGTCATGTCTCGTTCTTCATGTTACAGGTTGCTGTTGGTCAGGGGCCCTTTTTAAAGCGCTTTGAGCACATTTGGTGGATATTGCGCTATATAAGATCTCTAGTTAAATCTCTAGTTGACTATGAGTTACTGAAAAAACTGTCCTTATGTACTTTTTACAAGCTTGGCAGAGTTCCTACAGAGCAAAGCAAAACAACATGCTCTAAGATAAAAAAAAAAGGTTGAAATTAAATTGGAAAGTGCCGAATTTGATTTAGAATGAATTTAAAATTGACAACGTGTGAATTTGACTGAAAATTTTGAATTTTTTTGAATTTAGTCTGAAAGTGCCGAATTCTATTTGGACAATGTTTGAATTTGACCTGGAGTGCCGAATTTGAACTTGCCAAATGTGATTTTTGATCAGGAAAAGGTGTATAAACCAGCCGTTATCATTGTCATATTGAGTGGCAGCCGTCCAACTGGGTTGGAGGTGAAGGGTTGCCATATCATGGAAAGGGGCTCTCACGACTTCTATATTTAGAACCTGTGAGAAAGTTGACGAGTGTCAGGGGTCCTCGTATTAAATCAAGGGTCCTTGGGCCCTCGCCATACCGATCTGGTTTGAAGGAAGTGCCTGGCGTTATCAGTCTCGGCGCTCCCCCACACTCACACTGATGAGTCATCCGTTTTGGCATTGCGATTGGTTTGAAAATAAGCAGTAAGCTGGTTATTATGCTGTATGAAATGGCCGCGGTATATAATAATGATAACAACAACAACCACAACCACAACAACAACAACAACAACAATAATAATAATAATAATAATAATAATAATAATAATAATAATAATAATAATAATAATAATAATAATAATAATGTCACCAAATTTGAAGTTTCTGTGTTAGGAATTTGTCGTTTTGTGAAAGGAAGACATAAAGCTGGGTACAAAGTCACACCAAGGCCTGAAATGGTGTTTAAGTTTAAGTGTTCATTCTGCTGTTTTTCCTGGTTGTATCATAATTAATCAATCGAGGGCTTTTACAGAATATCACATATTCATCTAGCAAATGAAGTTGTGCAATAGGGGGGGGGGGTAGAGTATTTGTGACGGAATCAACTTATTTATGGTTGCTTTACGCTGAAATCACGTGAGAAGAGTAGAAGATAATCTACATCATGTGACAATATGCATGGCTTGTAAATGGTTTTAGTATTGTGAAATATCAACATTAAAGTTTAGACAAATGAAGAGCATTGAGGCTAACGTATTTGGTTTCTTTTGTTCCAATGATGGAAGTGTGGAGAAAAACGGTTCTTTTTTGGCTAGAAAATAAGACTTTTTTTAAAAATACAAAGGTAGACCTGATAACATTGTGAGAAATAGATGGTGTTGCTATTTGTCTTGTGATATAACACTCGCTTTCAGGTCGGAAGGTCCTGGTTCGAGCTTCGCTGGCGCATAGTTGAGTCCTTGGAAAAGGCTCTTTACTCACATTCTCTCATTGTACTCAAGTTTAAAATGAGTACCTGGCCGTTAACAGCGTTGTTTCTGTCCGAAAAAAAATGTAATATCGCCTAATACGCGTCTTGTTCCGTCCTACGTTGCTGTTGAGCAGGACCCCTTGTAAAGTGCTTTGAGCACGTTTAGTGGCTATTGTGCTAGATAAAAAGCTCAATTATAATTTTTTTTATATTTTTTCCCTCTAAAGTTAAGTTTCTTTACAAATTGTATATGAATGATAATGTTAATGATATCTAACAATAATAATAATAATAATAATAATAATAATAATAATAATAATAATAATAATAATAATAATAATAATAATAATAATAATAATAATAATAATAATAATAATAATAATAATAATAATAATAATAATAATAATTGTTGCAAAACTTCATGTGCATTTTTTCCCTTTTTAAGTTTTCTAACATCGAGTACGACAATTTTGAGTCGCTCTTCCGATGTTTTCAGTTGACATCTCTGTTGTAGTCTTTTTTTTTCTTCTTCTCCTTTTTGGTTTTAAATTTGTTTATTATTTGCTTGTTTATTATAATAATTTATTATTTCTCTTTCGTTGAAGACTTTTATGAATGAATAGGTACAAATTGCGTGGGCATCACGAGAAATCCTCGCAGTTTTTGAACGAATAATTCGTCATTTTTGGCATAATTTGTATGTGTATGTGTGTGTGTGTGTGTGTGTGTATCTGTGTGTGTGTATGTTTGTATGTGTGTAATGTATGTGTGTGTGTATGTATTTTTGTGGCATAACTTTGGGGACATGGTATTTTCCTGGAGGTACAGGTAATAAATAGCTTTCTATACCTATACCCCCCCCCCCCCCCCCCCCCCGCCTCTCCACTCGTCATAAAAAAATGAAACAGCAATCAGCAATACTGAGTTTAAAAAAAAGACGTACAATAGAATTAAAAACAAAAGAGCAAAACCCCGAAACAATGAACCCGTTTGAAGGCGAGATTTGATGTTACTTTGACCCTAACCCTAACCCTAACCCTAACCCTAACCCTGACCCTAACCCTAACCCTAACCCTAACCCTAACCCAACACCCGATCACCATTGTCATCAAAAGACAAGTAACGGCAATACGATGATTGATAAGTCCGAGTAGCGATACTCTTTCTGTTCTATTCTGCTGCTGTTTTTACAAACACAGTACATGCAATGTTAATCAAATAGCACATACTGTGTTCTTTAATAAAAACGGCAGTATTGGTGGAAACAGATTATTCTTCAATAACAATAATAGAGATAGAAGGAAACACCTGAAAAATAAAGGAATAAAAATCATCGGCGCTTTTAAGGAGTGAAAACACCATAACCCTGCCATGGGCAAACCACTCGCCAGTCAGTACCATAACACTGCCATGGGCAAACCACTCGCCAGTCAGTACCATAACCCTACCATGAGCAAACCACTCGCCAGTCAGTACCATAACCCTAACCATGAGCAAACCACTCGCCAGTCATACCATAACCCTGCCATGGGCAAACCACTCGCCAGTCAGTACCATAACCCTGCCATGAGCAAACCACTCGCCAGTCAGTACCATAACCCTGCCATGGCAAACCACCTCGCCAGTCAGTACCATAACCCTACCATGAGCAAACCACTCGCCAGTCAGTACCATAACACTGCCATGGGCAAACCACTCGCCAGTCAGTACCATAACCCTGCCATGAGCAAACCACTCGCCAGTCAGTACCATAACCCTGCCATGGGCAAACCACTCGCCAGTCAGTACCATAACCCTACCATGAGCAAACCACTCGCCAGTCAGTACCATAACCCTACCATGAGCAAACCACTCGCCAGTCAGTACCATAACCCTGCCATGGGCAAACCACTTGCCAATCAGTACCATAAACCCTGCCATGGCAAACCACTCGCCAGTCCAGTACCATAACCCTACCATGAGCAAACCACTTGCCAGTCAGTACCATAACCCTGCCATGGGCAAACCACTCGCCAGTCAGTACCATAACCCTACCATGAGCAAACCACTCGCCAATCAGTACCATAACACTGCCATGGGCAAAACACTCGCCAGTCAGTACCATAACACTGCCATGGGCAAACCACTCGCCAGTCAGTACCATAACCCTGCCATGGGCAAACCACTCGCCAGTCAGTACCATAACCCTGCCATGGGCAAACCACTCGCCAGTCAGTACCATAACACTGCCATGAGCAAACCACTCGCCAATCAGTACCATAACACTGCCATGGGCAAACCACTCGCCAGTCAGTACCATAACACTGCCATGAGCAAACCACTCGCCAGTCAGTACCATAACACTGCCATGAGCAAACCACTCGCCAGTCAGTACCATAACACTGCCATGAGCAAACCACTCGCCAGTCATACCATAACACTGCCATGAGCAAACCACTCGCCAGTCAGTACCATAACACTGCCATGGGCAAACCACTCGCCAGTCAGTACCATAACACTGCCATGGGCAAACCACTCGCCAGTCAGTACCATAACACTGCCATGGGCAAACCACTCGCCAGTCAGTACCATAACACTGCCATGGGCAAACCACTCGCCAGTCAGTACCATAACACTGCCATGGGCAAACCACTCGCCAGTCAGTACCATAACACTGCCATGGGCAAACCACTCGCCAATCAGTACCATAACACTGCCATGGCAAAGCACTCGCCAGTCAGTACCATAACACTGCCATGGGCAAACCACTCGCCAGTCAGTACCATAACCCTACCATGAGCAAACCACTCGCCAGTGAGTACCATAACACTGCCATGGGCAAACCACTCGCCAGTCAGTACCATAAAACTGCCATGGGCAAACCACTCGCCAGTCAGTACCATAACCCTACCATGAGCAAACCACTCGCCAGTCAGTACCATAACACTGCCATGGGCAAACCACTCGCCAGTCAGTACCATAACCCTGCCATGAGCAAACCACTCGCCAGTCAGTACCATAACACTGCCATGGGCAAACCACTCGCCAGTCAGTACCATAACCCTGCCATGGGCAAACCACTCGCCAGTCAGTACCATAACCCTGCCATGGGCAAACCACTCGCCAGTCAGTACCATAACCCTGCCATGGGCAAACCACTCGCCAGTCAGTACCATAACCCTGCCATGGGCAAACCACTCGCCAGTCAGTACCATAACCCTGCCATGGGCAAACCACTCGCCAGTCAGTACCATAACACTGCCATGGGCAAACCACTCGCCAGTCAGTACCATAACCCTACCATGAGCAAACCACTCGCCAGTGAGTACCATAACACTGCCATGGCAAACCACTCGCCAGTCAGTACCATAAAACTGCCATGGGCAAACCACTCGCCAGTCAGTACCATAACCCTACCATGAGCAAACCACTCGCCAGTCAGTACCATAACACTGCCATGGGCAAACCACTCGCCAGTCAGTACCATAACACTGCCATGGGCAAACCACTCGCCAGTCAGTACCATAACCCTGCCATGGGCAAACCACTCGCCAGTCAGTACCATAACCCTGCCATGGGCAAAACACTCGCCAGTCAGTACCATAACCCTGCCATGGGCAAACCACTCGCCAGTCAGTACCATAACCCTGCCATGGGCAAACCACTCGCCAGTCAGTACCATAACCCTGCCATGGGCAAACCACTCGCCAGTCAGTAAGAAAGAAAAAGAAAGAAAAAGCGAAGCCGTGGTTGAACCCCCCCCCACCCCCCCCCCACCTCCAACAATTTAACCTTTCAAAGGCGAATTTCAATCTTA
Organism: Berghia stephanieae; assembly: GCF_034508935.2. Taxonomy (NCBI): domain Eukaryota; kingdom Metazoa; phylum Mollusca; class Gastropoda; order Nudibranchia; family Aeolidiidae; genus Berghia; species Berghia stephanieae. The sequence goes on from NC_088364.1 coordinate 451,531, forward strand.
CTTGAACCTAGCAGTCTAGTTCCAAAATCATGAATTTAACCATAGACCCCCCCCCCCCCCAACCTCCAACAATTTAACCTTTCAAAGGCCAATTTCAATCTTACTTGAACCTAGCAGTCTAGTTCCAAAATCATGAATTTAACCATAGCCCCCCCCCCCACCCCTCCAACAATCTAACCATACCCCCCACCCCACCCCTCCAACAATTTAACCATAACCCTCCCCCCCCACCCCTCCAACAATTTAACCATACCCCCCCCCCACCCCACCCCTCCAACAATCTAACCCCCTCACCCCACCCCTCCATCAATTTAACCATACCCCCACCCCTCCAACAATCTAACCCCCCCCCCCCACTCCACCCCCTCCAACAATTTAACCATACCCCCCCACCCCTCCAACAATTTAACCATACCCCCCCACCCCTCCAACAATTTAACCATACCCCCCCCCACCCCACCCCTCCAACAATTTAACCATACCCCCCCCCACCCCACCCCTCCAACAATTTAACCATACCCCCCCACCCCTCCAACAATTTAAACCATAACCCCCCCCCCCCCCCCCCCACTCCTCCAACAATTTAACCATACCCCCCCCCCCATATATATATATATATATATATATATATATATATATAATATATATATATATATATATATATATATATAATATATATATATATATATATTCATTTTATCAAAGTTGAACATCTCCAGATTAACTATCTGAATAGTGCTGCAAATATATTGATCATATTGAGAAATTACGTCACAAAAGTCAAGAAAAGGTCATTTTTTTAAATCCTCAAAAATAATTTTATATTATACATAATAAAAGATTTTGTCAAATTAAATGCAAAGATACTTCTATTTTTAAAATTGACCGAATAGTTGACAAATTATTAGCAATTTAAATATCCAAAAGGTTAAGGTCACTGCCAATGTCTTCTCATAAAATGACCCAGATGTTACCGTATTTGGCATCAAGTTAAAAGTCTTGACAAGACCAATACAGAATTTAGGATATTTATGCTATTTGATGATGTTTAAATTGCATACAGCGGTAAAAGTATAATTGGAATAATGACAATTGACAATTATGTGAGAAAGGTGTCGGGTCACATAACAATTGACAATGATGTGAGAAAGGTGTCGGTCACATAACAATTGACAATGATGTGAGAAAGGTGTCGGGTCACATGACAATTGACAATGATGTGAGAAAGGTGTCGGGTCACATGACAATTGACAATGATGTGAGAAAGGTGTCGGGTCACATAACAACACGGAGAGATTCTCCATAATGAGAGACCATGCCTTGTAGTTTTCTTTCCTTTGCTTTTTTACATTGCTAGTTACTGAAGGCCAAAAAAAAAAAAAAAAAAGAATGACAATTCTCGGCATATATCTGATATATATACTTAAAGATAAATCAAAAATTTCAGGGTCTGTCAAAGAGGCATCAAGGATAATAAACCATCCTCTTGATGGAGTAGAAAGAATTCATAGAAAAGCAATAGAAAGGAAAGCATTCTCAATTACCAACAATAAAAAAAACATATTATATACCATGAATTTAGTCTTTTACCATCTGGGAGAAGGTTTTGTCGATTAAGTGTAGAACTAACAAGTATGGGTCAACGTTCGTTCCATCAGCAATAAAATTTTTGGGTATTTCATATGGTACAGCAAAACCAAGGATAGATACGTTGACTGATTGACTGATTAATTTATTTAATGTTAGATTAACTGACCAATTGATAATGATGATAATTTTTGGTGTCGAATTGCCACAATCGTAACAAATTGAAAACGAAATGAATATGTTTATGTTGTGTATATCGCACGTATGAAAGAAAGAGAGGAAGAGAGAGAGAGAGAGAGAGAGAGAGAGAGAGAGAGAGAGAGAGAGAGAGAGAGAATAAGTAGGAGTGAAATATCTATTCAATGTTACAGTTATCGTTTAACGTTATAACAAGTGTAACTAAATGACAAATTGCCATATTTATGGACAATAAAGATCTATTATTATTATTATTATTATTATTATTATTATTATTATTATTATTATTATTATTATTATTATTATTATTATTATTATTATTATTATATTATTATTATTTATTATCATTATTATCATTATTATTATTATTATTATTATTATTATTATTATTATTATTATTATTATTATTATTATTATTATTATTATTATTATTATTATTATTATTATTATTATTATTATTATTATTATTATATGTATCTCTTTTAATCTAGATCACTTGTCATCAATGTCTTCGTCGTCTGACTCATCGCTAGACATGGAAGCAGCTTGATAAAACGAATTCAATCCCTCGTGGGGACGGGGACCTACACTCCTCTAAGCTTGGTGAGAAGTTGCCAGGCTTTGATACCAGAAAGAGGAGACACTGGGTAGCTGCGAATCGGCTTCGGTCGAGGAGCTGCCTAACGGCAAGTGCGTTACATCGGTGGGGTCTTACTACCTGTCCAATATGTCCACGCTGTGGGCAAGAACACGAGACGGCAGAGCATCTAGTCGAAAGGTGTGTTGTGACGATGCTACCCGGCGGGTTCGCGACGGTGCACGAATGCGGACCAGACTTTGCTGATTGGGTCGATCGTCATAACAAAGTAGTGTGAACCTTAAGAGGCTGCTGCTTGATAAAGGCGATTTCGACAGTTCTTGTGATTATGGCATTCACAAACTATTTATTATGCATGGAAGTGGCGGCAACACAGCCACAGTTTGATTGGTGATCCATAAGGTTTTCCAGGGGAAAAATCCACTTTGAATAGTCTCTATCAATTCGGGTGGTACACTTGATGTGTTGCGTGGCACTGTGATTGGAGCAAGCACACTTGATGTGTTGCGTGACACAGTGATTGGAGCAAGCACACTTGATGTGTTGCGTGGCACTGTGATTGGAGCAAGCACACTTGATGTGTTGCGTGACACAGTGATTGGAGCAAGCACACTTGATGTGTTGCGTGGCACTGTGATTGGAGCAAGCACACTTGATGTGTTGCGTGGCACTGTGATTGGAGCAAGCACACTTGATGTGTTGCGTGGCACTGTGATTGGAGCAAGCACACTTGATGTGTTGCGTGGCACTGTGATTGGAGCTAGTGACTTGGTTGCTGGTAACTCCATCCATTCAAAATCGGCTGGTTGTTAAAATGGGGAGCCTTTGGTTGGCCTCCATCTTTCTGATCCATATGAATAAATGAATTAATTAATTTATATAGCGCCTAGACCCATAATGCGGTCAGAGGCGCTTTACAATGCAAATAAAACACAACAATAAATTTATAATTTAAGCATAAAATCTATCATATATATCATATAAATCTATCATAGCATTAATCAATTTGTAATTTAATTACCACGCACTGTGCTACAAGATGAAAATTTAGGATATATATAACATGTAGGCCTAATAGAAATGTTAAACATCAAATGATTTTCTAAAGAGATCTGTTTTAAGTTTCTTTTTAAAGTTTTCAAATGTCGGACATTTTTTGAGGGATGAAGGCAGTTGGTTCCATAAGACGGGTGCCGACTGGTTAAAAGATCTCTCACTAAAAGACGATCTACAGCGAGGAACCTGGAAGAGATCTTGACCACTGGATCTAAGTTCTCTCTCCGGCACATAGAGATTAACCATGTTTTGTAGGTATACAGGAGCTGTCTTATTAAAACATTTAAAAGCATAGCATAGAATTTTGAACATAATTCGGCTGTTGACAGGGAGCCAGTGCAAAGATATTAAAATCGGGTTACACGCTCTTTCACCCACAACCAGTCACCATTCTCGCAGCTCTATTTCCACAAAGTAATACACACTTCATATTGGTATTAACAATTCTTGGTTTTGTTGAGACCACAATGGCTTTTGAGTTCCAAATTTTCTTCAGGACTTGAAAGGCCAAATCTTGATGCGACATCTTTGTCTGTGCCTCCATTTGTGCTTACTACCCAGTGGCGTAGCTATATTGGTGTACTTAGTGCCTGGCAGTGGCGTAGCTATATTGGTGTGTTTGGTGCCTGGCAGTGGCGTAGCTATATTGGTGTACTTAGTGCCTGGCAGTGGCGTAGCTATATTGGTGTGTTTGGTGCCTGGCAGTGGCGTAGCTATATTGGTGTATTTGGTGCCTGGCAGTGGCGTAGCTATATTGGTGTGTTTGGTGCCTGGCAGTGGCGTAGCTATATTGGTGTACTTAGTGCCTGGCAGTGGTGTAGCTATATTGGTGTATTTGGTGCCTGGCAGTGGCGTAGCTATATTGGTGTACTTAGTGCCTGGCAGTGGTGTAGCTATATTGGTGTATTTGGTGCCTGGCAGTGGCGTAGCTATATTGGTGTACTTAGTGCCTGGCAGTGGTGTAGCTATATTGGTGTACTTGGTTTCTGGCAGTGGTGTAGCTATATTGGTGTGTTTGGTGCCTGCCAGTGGCGTAGCTATATTGGTGTGTTTAGTGCCTGGCAGTGGTGTAGCTATATTGGTGTATTTGGTGCCTGGCAGTGGCGTAGCTATATTGGTGTGTTTAGTGCCTGGCAGTGGTGTAGCTATATTGGTGTATTTGGTGCCTGCCAGGTGTACCTCTAGAGTCTGTCTCGCGTACGCCAATTTAACTCTAGAGTCTTTTTGGCGATAGAGTCATTCTGGCGTGCTACACCAGGGGGGG